>NC_057804.1:225978067-226060976 GCF_018294505.1 Triticum aestivum | reverse complement strand
TTTTTTATAAGACAGTAGCATTTAAAAAGCTGTTTGATACTTATTTTTTTATAAGACGGTGCGCGGGGTGCGGGGGGTCGGCGGCGGCGGTTGAGTAGGGGAATCGAGGGTGCGGGGGGTCGGCGGCGGCGGCCGGTGGACTGGGGGGTGCTCGGCGGCGAGGGGGACCGGATCTGGCGAGGTGGGATAGCGATCGAGATGGAGGGGGATCGAGATCGAGTGTCCATGAAATTTAAAAATATTCATGATAGTTCAAAAAGTACCCATGAAATACAATCGAGAAATGAAGGCTATGATTTAAATACAATCGATCTTAGCTAGCTATCTGTTCACAATCTTCTTGCCCTTCTTTTTCGCAAATGGAGTTCTTCTGTGGAACGGACGTCCTTTAGGTAGGGTGGTCCTGCTTCTTCTTGTGGTGTATGCTGCTACTTCATCATCGTCGTCATGTTCGATCCTCGGGTCGCCGTACTTGTCGAAGTCTTGCTCATTGGCTACTCCATCCATTCCGATGATCTTCCTTTTGCCTCACCTCACGACAACACGACTGGGCTTTGGCGGGTCGGTAATGAAGAAGCATTGGTCCACTTGGGAAGCCAGTACCCATGGCTCATTTTTCGCGGTGACGTTTGCGCCCGCGGTCTTGGATTTGGCTTTGGGTATAATCATGGTGGTGAAATACCGGTCTTCTTTTATGACGTTCTTGGCCCATCTGACACGGAACATCGGGACCTTCTCTCCAGCGTAGCTCAGCTCCCAGATCTCCTCGATCCTTCCATAGTATCTGTCCTTGTCGTTACCGGTGTAGGATTCCATCGTTACCCCAGAGTTCTGATAACCATCGCTCTTCATGTCCTTGGCCTCGGTGTAGAATGTGTAGCCGTTGATATCGTACGCCTCATAGGTCATCAGGTTGTGCTCGGCGCCCTGTGACAAGGCGAATATGAGTTGTTCTTCCGCGGAAGAATCCTCATGTAAAGGGTATGACAGAAGCTTCTGCTTGAACCAACGCGTGAAACATGAGTTGTGCTCTTTGAGTATATCTCCGTCCGTCCTCTGTTGGCCTCGGTCATTGTACGTCTTCTTAATAAAGGTTTTGTGCTCTACCACCCAAGGATCGACCACGTCTATGTGTTGTAGCGCGACTAGGTTTGCTCTTTCAAAGTCGGCGAGTCGACCCTCGAAGTCGACATGCATTTCGCGGCGACCCTCACGATGACCCCATCCTGCGAGCCTGCCGAGGTGCCTGTTGACGGGCAGACCAACGGGGTTCTCGATGCCTAGATAATTCGTGCAGTAGGAGATGCACTCTTTGGTCAGAAAGCCCCTGGCTATGCTTCCTTCTGGACGTGACATGTTGCGAACGTATCCTTTGATGACACCATTCATCCTTTCGAACGGCATCATGCTGTGCAGGAACGTCGGCCCGAGTTGGATGATATCCTCCACTATATGGACCAACAGATGCACCATAACGTCGAAGAATGCGGGCGGGAAGTACATCTCAAGCTCGCATAGTATCACCATGATCTCTTCCTGTAGCCTTCTGAGTTGCCTCACGCCAATCGACTTCCGAGAGATGACGTCGAAGAAGTTGCATAGGCCAAATAGCGTTTCTCGGACGTGCGTGTCCATGATCCCACGGATTGCAACTGGAAGTATCTGCGTCATCAGCACGTGACAGTCGTGAGACTTCATCCCGCTGAACTTCTGCTTCGCTGGGTCTAGGTATCTGCTTATCTTCCCCGCGTAACCGTAAGGAAGTTTTACTCCTAGGAGGCAGGTGAAAAACTGCTCGATCTCCTCCTGACTTAGAGTGAAGCATGCGGGAGGGTAGTCATTTCCGGTCTTCTTGGCCTTTTTGCCTTTGCGACGACTTTTTGTGTCCTGCTTCGCCTCATCATCATCATCATCATCATCATCATCATCATCATCATCATATATAGCGTGAAGCTCCTGCCTGATCCCATTGATTTCAAGTCTGCCCTTACTTTCGGCCCATCTTTGGTCCTCTCTGGCATGTTGAGCAAGGTACCAAGCAGACTCTCGCACACGTTCTTCGTGATATGCATGACATCAAGGCTGTGAGGCACACGGTGGATCTTCCAGTACGGCAAGTCCCAGAAAACAGACCTCGTTTTCCATACCTTCAGCAGCGGCTCTGGCGCCTTTCGCTTCTTTCCCGGCTCTGGCGCCTTTTGCTTCTTTCCCAGCAGTGGGCAGTCTTTCCAATTTTTCAACAGCTTGTCTATTTCCTCGCCGCTCCTCGTACACGGGCGTTTTCGGGGTTCGGTTTCACCATCGAACAGATCCTTGCGTTTCCTCCACGGGTCATCGTCGCGAAGCCACCTTCGATGTCCCATGAACACGGTTTTCGAAGACCCGGGATCTCTATCTAGCTGGCGATATGTTGTGTCATCCATGCACCTTACGCATCCAGAAAATCCGTGGACTACCTGCCCCGCAAGATATTCGTAACCGAGATAGTCGTGCACCGTCGTGAGCAGTGCGGCTCTCATAGGGAAATATTCTTTCTCTGCGGCGTCACACGTATTGGCTGGCATTTTCCACAGCGTGTCAAGCTCCTCTTTCAGCAGCCCCAGATACAGATTGATGTCGTTCCCTGGTTGTTTCGGCCCTTCAATTAGCATACTCATATGAATGTACTTCCTCTTCATGCACAACCAGGGGGGAAGGTTGTACATCCACACAAACACAGGCCAGGTGCTATGTGTGCTTCTCTGGCTGCCAAACGGATTGACTCCATCGGTGCTCGCGCCCAGCACGATGTTCCTTGGATCGTTCCCAAATTCTGGGTATTCGAAGTTCAACGCTTGCCACTGGCTCGCATCCTTAGGGTGACTCAGCATCTTGTCTTTTTTATCTATCTCCGGATCATTTGCGTCATCTTCTCACTTCTTCTCCTCCCTATCCGCGTGCCAACGCAGGAGCTTTGCTACCTTAGGGTCCGCGAAATACCGCTGCAGACGAGGAGTGATCGGAAAGTACCACACCACTTTTCGAGGAGCTTTCTTCCTCTTCTTGTATCGAGTGACACCGCACACCGGACATATGGTAGACTCCGCGTGGTCATCTCGATAAATGATGCAATTGTTCATGCACACATGGTATTTCACGTGCGGTAAATCCAGAGGACACACGATTTTCTTCGCCTCCTCCAAACTGGTCGGGCACTTGTTCCCCTTGGGAAGACGTTCGTGCCAGAATGACATGTTCTCGTCGAAGCATGCGTCGGTCATTTTGTGTTTTACCTTCATCTCCAGAGCCATGAGCGTTACTTTCAGGCGGGTATCCTCGGCCCTGCATCCTTCATACAATGGAGTAACTGCGTCTAACTCAAGTTGATCCATCTTGGCTTTCTCTCGGGTGGCAGCTCTTGCGTTATCCGTCTGCTTGAGAAGCAGCTCTTGAATATGAGGGTCCTGCACCCAGCCCATCGATGGTCCAGCGTCGTCTGCTCCGCCGGCATCATCATCATGTCCTGCATCTTCTACATGATGACTGTGTACATCATCACCGTCGTGATCATCTCCTGGGGATTCTTCGTCTTCTCGCCCCCCCGAGCCGCGGTTGTTGTCTTGCTGCCCTTCCTCATTTCTTGCCCGGCCCCCATGGACGACTTCGTAGTCATCTTCATCACCTTGCCACCGATAGCCATCCATGAAACCACGAAGAGCAGGTGGTCCCGCACCTGCCCGGAATCCGGGTCCGCAATAGGGCTATTCAGCTTGCATCTTCGACACGGACATCTTATCTCCGTCTCGTTCTTTTGAAGCATCTCGGCCTTCGTGGACCTCAAAAACCTATTCACGATGCCTTCGGTCATCGTGCGGACCATGGTCGCCTGCGGGGTAGAGCAAAACGATATTTTAGAACCAAGAAAAAATTTGGCATGACTTTTCCTAAAAATAGGACCAAAAAGAATGCTTAATGCCAAAATTCTCGCCGAAACGAAAATGAATCAACATTCCGGCAAAATATTGGCAACTATCGCATTTCAAATACCGGTACACCTCCAAACACAAACACATATGCAACACCACAAACATATGCAACACCACGAACATACATAGATCTAGCTAGGCCATAAAAAGTGCATGTGCACATTGTTGTAGGGAGAACAACATAAATATAGATTCCCCCCTTACTTACCTAGCAAAACAAGGTAACTTAACCACTTAATTTGAATGAATCTATGGTGGAAATGAGGTGAAAAAGAGGAGGCACCCGAGACAAGGAGGAGGCGGTGAAGAGAATGAAGTGGGGAGAAAGTGAGTGTGGGAGGAGAGGCTGTCCAAAATATCTTGTTGCTGCCCACTTACTAATGGCGCACCAGCAACAAATGCGCCATTAGTAATCCAGGTTACTAATGGCGCACCCCCTGGTGGTGCGCCATTAGTAGTTTTGCAAAAAAAAAACATACTAATGGCGCACTCTGCCACGGTGCGCCATTACTAGTTTGAACTAGTAATGGCGCACCGCGTGTGAGTGCGCCATTAGTACTTTTGCAAAAAAAGGAATAAAAACAATAATAAAAAAATAACTTTAGTGGCGCACCTTCTGGCTGGTGCGCCATTACTAGTTACAACTAGTAATGGCGCACCACCAGTGGATGCGCCATTAGTATGTTTGGACAGGCGCACTAGTTCAAAAAAAAATTGGTACTAATGGCGCACCGTGGGCAGGGTGCGCCATTAGTAGTTTCAACACTAATGGCGCATCAGAAGGTGGTGCGCCATTAGTATATACTAATGGCGCACCACATGTCTGGTGCGTCATTAGTGTCAATTCCATCTATAGCCCTTTTCCTAGTAGTGTCATTGGTTGCATTGCAGGCTCCTACTGGTTAAATAAACTTTATGGTCATCCACTTTGAGGGAAAAATGTTCCTTGCTACAATACAAACACTTCCACTTGGGATGCCAAAACTTTCCTAGTTGAAAGGAAGCACATACCATCCCCGCATTCGCATCAGTGGCTTCTCAACTGCTGCTGGCCGTTCCCTCCTAGTCAAGGATCGAGCTCCCCATCTTCGTCCCAACTTGAGATGGTTCGCGCTACTCCGCTCTGGTCCCATCCCGACACTGGCGGAACAGCGACAACGTGTCCAACTCATCCGAGGCGGCGGGTCGAGTAGCCAAACAAATGTAATCCCTCTTGATGGTCGGTCGTTCTCACGTGACACGTCTGGAGGCGGCGACACATCCAATTCTTCCATGGTGCCCATGTTGTCCTCCCTTGAGGATGAGTAGGTGGTCCGCGACATCCTCTGACGCTCCTTGACCACGAAGGAGTCCATCGTCTGCCGTTGCTAGAAGGGATAGAGGCTTCACAACGTGAAGCTAAAAATCATGCCTAAGCCAAAAGCCCTCGCCAAAGAACAAGCTTGCGCCACCCGAGCGCTTGCAGGACTGCAGGAGGAAGAAGAAGAGGACTCCGATGACGACTTCAACGCTTTAAACATTCACCTCTACTTCAAAAAATGCTAGTGAAGTATTTTTTTAGTAAGTGTCCTACTTCTATATTCTATGTGGTATGTCCTATGAACTATGTGTTCCTATGAACTTTTGTATCAGCTATTTTGTATATTGTATAAACCATGTTCGATACCCTACAAATGTGTTGTGTGACCTAGCGTGCAATGCTCATGCACGATGCATGAAAATGGGTGTGAGAAGGGGAACATGATTTGTAGCACACATCCCCTTTTCCTTTGGCTTTTGATTTTTAACCTTTCATATCTTTTGAACCAAAATTCTAAATTAAGTTTCGTTTGCATATTCGTATTTCAGTGATGAATGCTTTCAAATTAGATCCATTTTGAATCGCTTTGACAAGTTTTTAAAACTTTATTAAGTTTTAACTTTTGAAACTTGGTACGAGCAACCGACAAAATCATAAGTTTCAAAACATGCAACCGACAAAATCATAAATCTGAGCAACTAGGTTTTAAAAATTGTTGTGCTCTCGTGCGTGAACTAACGACTTTGTGGATCGCGATGCAATTGGGCGGCCGACACGGTTGGGCGGTTGCTACGTGCGCATCCTACGAGTTTTCCAGTGAGAAGGGTGAGAATTGCCGTTGGAGAGGACAAATGGGGCTCAATCCTCCTGTCCGCGAACATACGGGGAAGTGTTTTGTTAGAAGGGAGAGAGAGATTAGTGGAATACTTGATTGTATTGCTTGAGACTTGTGGGCATATATATAGGAGTACAATGACCAACTTGGTGTACAAGACAAGGCAGGACCAAATCCTAGTATATTATATACTTCCTAATAATCATATACTCAACATCCCTCCGAAGTCACAACGGTAGCGACGCAGACGATGAGACTGGAGAAGAATCCAAAGGCAAGCTGACGGACACCCTCCCAGAGTCGTAACGGTCGATGCATCACAGAAGTCGTGGATGGAGTGGAAATCGATAAGGTTTCTCCAGCAAGGCGGTAGCCCTTTGTGCCGTTTATCAAAGTAGCCGAGAGCGAAGGGTGGTGTAGCCGTGGTCGAGGTAGCCGTGCGAAGAACCCGTGGTCGATGTCAAGTCGGGGTAACCGGTGTCGAGGATGTCGCCATGGAGCCGCGAGCGCAAGGAGGCGCCGAGTTAGTCATGGGCGTAGTGGTGTCGAAGTAGTGTGCGCCGAGTAGAGGACGATGTTGACGAGGCGTCACGCTGGGTTTGCCAAACCCGGGGACACGTTGTAGACGAAGGCACACATCGGTGTTGCCAGCACCGGGCATCAATAGACGGATGAAGACGAAGTTGACAAAGTGCCACACCAGGCTTGCCAGGCACGGCGACACGTCGTGGACGAAGGCATGCATCGATGTTGTCAGCATCGGGCATGCATAGATGAGGGATCTGCACGAGCTATACGCCATGTCGAGGAGTCGGATGGGACATCAGAGAAGGAGACTCGACGACGGTTGTGGCGCCAATCGGCGTGGGGCCGATGTCACTAATGGTGGTCATAGTAGACGAAGTGGTCGGGGAAGATGACTACGACGCTGGCGACGGGCTCGTGCTGGACGAAGACGAAGGAGGTGGATAACCGGTGGTGGCAGTTACAGGGGTAGCGGCCGCGGCGGTTACAGGGGCAGCGCCGGCGGCGGCGACGCAAACCGATCAAGCATAGATTGGAAAGCCAAAAAGAAAAACGCCGATCAAGGTGGCCGGCGGGAGAGAGAAAAACCCAGAGCAAGGGATCGGGAAAAAGACTCTCTAGGGCAGACGATCAACATGACCGACGGAGGAAACCTAGGTAAGGGCGGCGTGGCCCCCGGCGGCAGTCATGGAGGCCGACCGCCCTGAGGGCGGCGCGCAGGACGGAAGCAACGGGCGGCGGCTAGGGTTTGGATCGGTTAGGCTGATACCATGTTAGAAAGGAGAGAGAGATTGGTGGAATAGTTGATTGCATTTCTTGACCCCTGTGGGCATATACATAGGAGTACAATGACCAACTTGAAGTACAAGACAAAGTAGGACCAGATCCTAATCTATTCTATACTTCCTAATAATCATATACTCGACATTTTTTGACAGGTAACCTTGGATATGCTCTAAGCCCTTGATTGCCAGCGGACGATGTAGATGTAATTCAGTAGATCTGCCTAGAGTCGTGTGGTTCCTGCTGGACTCATCACATCTTTTCCTCGTCTAATCACAATCAGTTGAGTTTCATTTCCTCTCCCTACTGTGATGTCGTCTCCGCCGCAGAGGCTCCCCAAAGAAAGGGAAGACCACCTCACGTTCCCCTCCCCCGCCATATCTCGGCTCGGTCCTGCTCCTCAAACAACTGTGGCAGCGCGGTCTGAGGCGCTTACTTCTACCTCCATCGCCGTCCCCGTTCTCCCTCATCACTTCCCAGCTGTCTCCGCAATCTGTGGCCATTGGGTTTTAAGGTATGAGGTTGTTCTCGCAATTTCTGGGTGTGCAGCGGATGCACACCTGGCACACCATCTAGATCCGTCCCTGGTCATGGATGTAACTGAATGTACAGATAGCAATGGAGACCATAGCTTTTGGCTGGTGGACCCGTGCGTGTTTTCCACTGCTCAGAGTAATTACGAGATTCTGTCGACTAGCTAGTTTGCCTTAACAATTTCGTTGGCTAGAGTCAGTAAAGTTCTGAATAATGTATGCTGAAGCCATATTTCACGTAGAGCACCTACCTTTCCCATAAAAGTAGAAATAATATTTCACCTTTAATTCGATTTAGTTTGAACAATGTAATCCTGAAAAGTTAAGATGAGAACAACGAAATTCTGAATAGTTAAGATGACTTGATAACTCAACAATGATTTGTTAACTTTGGCCTACATATCTATTCATCAACCTTCTCATCAGCGAAACCATTCTATGATGATGTGTCCATAAGTAATGCTAGTGTTTTCAGTGATCGTGAGGCTTTGGCACAAGTCACTTAATTAGAGGCCCCAGATCTGTACGTGTCAAGTTACATGAAGTTTAAAAACAAGAATAAGGAGGACCTAATTAATGTGACATGTACGTGTGTGTATCAACCAGAATTGAGTGCTAGATATTTTACATGGGAATCGGAAGGAGATTTGTTTTACTTGAACCAAGTACACGTCCATGCAAACCAAAGAAATAAGAACAACAAAGGTGTCCATGGCAGCTACTACTACTACTACTACTTTGGGAGACCATGACCACAAGATCAATCAAGGTTGCATGCACTAAGACGTTTCTCACGTGGAATAGCTTGTTTGAAGGAAGCAGGATGGGGCCACCGGCTAGAAAACCTAAATTCACAAGCGCACAAATAGTACTAGAGTCAATCGTTATTTGTAGTAGGTCTTTTGGGTACATGCCGAGATATAAAATGCAAATCAGTTTAAATCAAGTAGGAGTCCAGTATGTTTGGAAATCTTTCGTGCGTGTAATTCTTCTTAGACAGGTTAGCTATACTAGTATAAATAGCCATAGTACGGTCAATGTATTGGCAGGTTATTTTATAAAATAGACACGATGTGTTTTTAAGAGTAGACACCCGTATCATGTTTTAGAGGGATCTTTAGAAA
The DNA here is from genome assembly GCF_018294505.1 of Triticum aestivum. Taxonomy (NCBI): domain Eukaryota; kingdom Viridiplantae; phylum Streptophyta; class Magnoliopsida; order Poales; family Poaceae; genus Triticum; species Triticum aestivum. Next base: position 226,051,911 of record NC_057804.1, on the reverse strand, counting down.
ACCTCTGTGTTGCAATTTCTTTGTAGAAATTGTTTTTGCACGTGAGTACCATCGTTGATATTGGTTTTCTCGTGCTGAGCGGCAAGGTTCGAACCCCTATTTCGTGTACATCGCATGCGCGGGCGAGAGGCTATTGCTGCTGAAGGTGGAGTGCCGTGAAAGGTCGGGCCGCAACAACCGATCAGATCTCACTACGAGGTTCAGTTTATATCAGGTGGTATCAGAGCAAAGGTTGTTCACGACACAATATATTTCTTCGAGTTACTATTGAAGATTTTTTTTATCATGAGAAAAGATTCTAGCTCGCAACTGATGATGGCGGTGGAGAAGGATCCATTGCGTGCTTTGCTGTGGTACCAATGCTTTACGCTAGTGCGTGTAGGGCCAGTGAGTTGTGCAACGTTGATGAATTGCTATTCCAATATGCATTTGGTGAGTCAGACTGTGGTTGATGCTTTGCACTTGCCGTTAACTAAACATATAGAACCATGTGAGCTTGGGTTGAAGGACAAGTTTTTCATGATCAAGCATCATGTAGAGGTAAAATTTACTTTGTCTGGATATGATCATCTAGTCATGTGTGACGTGCTTCCTATGCACATGCATGCTTGCTCTCTACTACAAGGAAAACCATGGACAGACAAGAGACAATTAACTTATCACTCTGTTGGGGAATTTTCGTTTGTTCGGAAAGGATGATTTCGACCACTTGACTCGTGTATACATCAGAGAAATATATGGCTGATCGTAGGAAGCGACATATTGCTCAAGCTGAACCGGAAGTAAAGAAGAAGGTTGAAGGTGCTGATATTTTTAGGGTCGTAGTTCAGCCTACAAATAAAAGTATTCTTGATGAGATTAACTCGAAACGGAGGACGGTTTCATTTCAAGGGGGAGAGGATGATGTGGCCATGAGTAATTCTAGTGTTTTCCATGATCGTGAGGCTTTGGCACAAGTCACTAAATTAGAGGGACCAGATCTGTACATGTCAAGTTACATGAAGCTTAAAAACAAGGATGAGGAGGAGCTAATTAATGTGACATGTACGTGTGTGTATCAACCAGAATTGAGTGCTAGATATTTTACATGGGAATCAGAAGGAGATTTGTTTTACTTGAGCCAAGTACGCGTCCATGCAAACCAAAGAAATAAGAATAACAAAGGTGACCATGGAAGCTACTACTACTACTACTATTTTAGGAGACCACGACCACCAGATCAATCAAGGTTGCATGCACTAAGACGTTTCTCACGTGGAATAGCTTGTTTGAAGGAAGCGGGATGGGGGCCACCGGCTAGAAAAACTAAATTCACAAGCGCACAAATAGTACTAGAGTCAATCGTTATTTGTAGTACGTCGTTTGAGTACATACCGAGATATAAAAGGCAAATCAGTTTAAATCAAGTAGGAGTCCAGTATGTTTGGAAATCTTGCATGCGTGTAATTCTTGTTAGATGGGTTAGCTATACTAGTATAAATAGCCATAGTACGGTCAATGTATTGGCAGGTTATTTTATAAAATAGACACGATGTGATTTTAAGGGTAGACACCCGTATCATGTTTTAGAGGGATCTTTAAGAAAACTCTGTGTTGCGATTTCTTTGTAGAAATTATTTTTGCACGTGAGTACTATCGTCGAGATTGGTTTTCTCGTGCTGAACAGCAAGGTTCGAACCCTCTATTTCGTGTACATCGCGTGCGCAGGCGAGAGGCTATTGCTGCTAAAGGTGAAGTGTCGTGAAAGGTCGGGCCACAACAACCAATTGGATCTCACTACGAGGTTCGCTTTATATCATATGATCTAGTCAGTGTGGCCAGTCCATTGTATGATAATATGTTCATTATGGTTCTTAAGCATGGCTAGCACCTCAACATTAACAGTTGTCGGTTATTTGCTTTCAAATTTAACCCGTTAAAACATGGGTGCCTTCTCACCATCTTGGCGAGTTCATGATGATATCTCAAACAATTTGAACTCTAGTATGCGGGCCATGGCTACTTGCTTACAAACAATTTAAAATCAAGGTGAAATGCATGTGACAAAGGCATGAACACATACACAGGCTTTATGTACCTGCAATACAACTATAAATGAGATTAGGGATTCAACACACTTGTATTAGCTCAAAGGTTGGGTATATATACACTTACAGAACCACATAAGTGGATAGAACGTGTGCCACTACCTCTACCACTACGCCCACTACAACCACTAACACAGGCCAGGCCGTGCGCACAACTGCTCGTGGTGACCACCGCGTCAACACCCGCACACACACACTAAACTATGTGTGCTGACCCCCCCCCCCTGTCGTGACGTCGTTGGAGGAGAAGCAAAGACTGGAGGGGTATCCTGGAATACAGCAGCCTACAGCCCTTTGGTCGTCACGTCGGCAAACTGCTGTCGCATGGGGACATGCATTACACGGAACTCGCCGAGTGCGACACGTTCACGAACAAAGTGAATGTCAAGCTTGATGTGCTTCGTGCGCCGACGCTGGACTAGGTTGCTTGAGAGGTAGATTGCCGAGATGTTGTCACAGAAGACTAGCGTGGCAGAGCGCACCAGGCAGAGTAGTTCATCAAGCAGCAGGTGACGTCAAACACACTCGGCAACGGCGTTTGCCACAGCGCGGTACTCGTCCTCCGCGCTGGAGTGGGAGACGGTGGCTTGCCGCTTGGACGACCAGCTGACGAGGGTGTCGCCAAGGTAGATGCAGAATCCTGAGGTTGAGTGCCACGTATCTGGACACCCGACCTAGTCGGCATCAGTTGAAAGGATCGATATGGATGACCGGGGGGGGTGGTGAATAGTCAACCACCAATTTTTAGCTTTTCTTAACAAATTAGGGTAAGCAACAAATAGGTTGTCTAAATGTGCAACTAGGTGAGCAACATATATGTTGCTAGTAATAACAACACCGCAAGACAAGGAAGAGATAAAACACACAAATAAAGCTTGCACAAAGTAAAGGTAAGAGATAACCACAAGTGGAGTCGGGGGAGACGAGGATGTGTTACTGAAGTTTCTTGCCTTTGTGAAGAAGTACGTCTCCAGTGAAGCGGCGTGGAGGCACAATGCTCCCAAGAAGCTGTTGGGTAACGTAGTAATTTAAAAAAATTCATACGCACACGCAAGATCATGGTGATGCATAGCAACGAGAGGGGTGACTGTTGTCCATGTACCCTCGTAGACCGAAAGCGGAAGCGTTAGCATAACGTGGTTGATGTAGTCATACGTCTTCACGGCCCGACCGATCAAGCACCGAAAACACGACACCTTCGAGTTCTTGCACACATTCATCTCGATGACGTTCCTCGATCTCCGATCCAGCCAAGTGTCGAGGGAGAGTTACGTCGGCACGACGGCGTGGTGACGATGATGATGTTCTACTGACGCAGGGCTTCGCCTTAGCACCGCTACGATATTATCGGTGGAATATAGTGAGGGGGGGGGGGCACCGCACACGGCTAATAGATCTCAAGGATCAATTGTTATTGTGTCTAGAGGTGCACCTGCCCCCGTATATAAAGGAGCAAGGGGGAGGGGGCGGCCGGCCAGGAGGGGGCGCACCAGGAGGAGTCCTACTCCCATCGGGAGTAGGACTCCCTCCTTTCCTTGTCCAAATAGGAGAGGAGGAAGGAAGGGAGAGACGGGAGGAAGGAAAGGGGGCGCCCCTCTCCTTGTCCTATTCAGACTAGAGGGGGACGGGGCATGCGGCGTGCCCTGGCCGTCCCTCCTCTTCTCCACTTTGGGCCCATGAGGCCCATTAACACCCCCGGGGGTTCCGGTAACCCCCCGGTACTCCGGTATATATCTGATAACCCCGGAACCATCCCGGTGTCCGAATATAGTCGTCCAATATATCAATCTTCATGTCTTGACCATTTCGAGACTCCTCATCATGTCCGTGGTCACATCCGGGACTCCGAACTATCTTCGGTACATCATAACATATAAACTCATAATATAACTGTCATCTAACTTTAAGCGTGCGGACCCTACGGGTTCGAGAACTATGTAGACATGAACGAGACACGTCTCCGGTCAATAACCAATAGCAGAACCTGGATGCTCATATTGGATCCTACATATTCTACGAAGATCTTTATCGGCCAAACCGCATAACAACATACTTTGTTCCTTTTGTCATCGGTATGTTACTTGCCCGAGATACGATCATCGGTATCTCAATACCTAGTTCAATCTCGTTACCGGCAAGTCTCTTTACTTGTTATGTGATGCATCATCCTGCAACTAACTCATTAATCACATTGCTTGCAAGGCTTATAGTGATGTGCATTACCGAGAGGGCCTAGAGATACCTCTCCGACAATAGGAGTGACAAATCCTAATCTCGAAATACGCCAACTCAACATGTACCTTTGGAAACACATGTAGAGCTCCTTTATAATCACCCAGTTATGTTGTGATGTTTGGTAGCACACGAAGTGTTCCTCCCGCAAATGGGAGTTGCATAATCTCATAGTCATAGGAACATGTATAAGTCATGAAGAAAGCAATAGCAACATACTAAACGATCAATTGCTAAGCTAACAGAATGGGTCAAGTCAATCACATCATTCTCCTAATGATGTGATCCCGTTAATCAAATGACAACTCATGTCTATGGCTAGGAAACACAACCATCTTTGATCAACGAGCTACTCAAGTAGAGGCATACTAGTGCCATTATGTTTGTCCATGTATTCACACATGTATTATGTTTCCGGTTAATACAATTCTAGCATGAATAATAAACATTTATCATGAAATAAGGAAATTAATAATAACTTTATTATTGCCTCTAGGGCATATTTCCTTCAGTCTCCCACTTGCACTAGAGTCAATAATCTAGTTCACATCGCCATGTGATTTAACACCAATATTCACATCTGTATGTGATTAATACCCATAGTTCACATCGTCATGTGATCAACACCCAAAGGGTTTACTAGAGTCAATAATCTAGTTCACGTCGCTATGTGGTTAACACCCAAAGAGTACTAAGGTATGATCATGTTTTGCTCGTGAGAGAAATTTAGTCAACGGGTCTGTGACATTCAGAGCCGTATGTATTTTGCAAATATTCTATGTCCACAATGCTCTGCACGGAGCTACTCTAGCTAATTGCTCCCACTTTCAATATGTATCCAGATTGAGACTTAGAGTCATCTGGATTGGTGTAAAAGCTTGCACCGATGTAACTCTTTACGACGGGCTCTTTTATTACCTTCATAATCGAGAAATATTTCCTTGGTCCTTACTAAGGATATTCTGGACCGATGTCCAGTGATCTACTCTTAGATCAAAATTGTACTCCCTTGTCAAACTCAGAACAAAGTATACACTAGGTTTGGTACAGAGCATAGCATACTTTATAGAACCTATGACTGAGGCATAGGGAATGACTTTTCATTCTCTTTCTATTTTCTGCCATGGTCGGGTTTTGAGTCTGACTCAACTTCACACCTTGCAACACATGCAAGAACTCCTTCTTCGATTGTTCCATTTTGAACTACTTCAAAAATTATCAAGGTATGTACTCATTGAAAAATCTTATCAAGCGTCTTGATCTATCTCTATAGATCTTGATGCTCAATGTGTAAGCAGCTTCACCGAGATCTTTCATTGAAAAACTTTTATTCAAGTATCCTTTTATGCTATCCAGAAATTCTATATCATTTCCAATCAACAATATGTAGTCCACATATAATACCAGAAATGCTACAGAGCTCCCACTCACTTTCTTGTAAATACAGGCTTCTCCAGAATTCTATATAAAATCATATGGTTTGGTGATACTATCAAAGTGTTTATTCCAACTCTGAGAGGCTTGCACTAGTCCGTAGATGGATCGCTTGAGCTTGCACATTTTGTTAGCACCTTTAGGATTGACAAAACCTTCTGGTTGCATCATATACAACTCTTCTTTAATAAATCCATTAAGGAATGCAGTTTTGACATCCATTTGCCAGATTTCATAAAATGTGGCAATTGCTAACATGATTCGGACAGACTTAAGCATCGATACGAGCGAGAAAATCTCATCATATTCAACACCTTGAATCTTGTCGAAAAACCTTTTGCGACAAGTCGAGCTTTGTAGATAGTAACACTACTATCAGCGTTTGTCTTCCTCTTGAAGATCCATTTATTTTCTATGGCTTGCCGGTCATCGGGCAAGTCCACCAAAGTCCACACTTTGTTCTAATACATGGATCCCATCTCAGATTTCATGGCCTCAAGCCATTTTGCGGAATCTGGGCTCATCATCGCTTCCTCATAGTTCGTAGGTTCGTCATGGTCAAGTAACATGACCCCCAGAATAGGATTACTGTACCACTCTGGTGCGGATTTTGCTCTGGTTGACCTACGAGGTTCGGTAGTAACTTGATCTGAAGTTTCATGATCAATATCATTAGCTTCCTCACTAATTGGTGTATGGTCACAGGAACCAGTTTCTGTGATGAACTACTTTCCAATAAGGGAGCAGGTACAGTTACCTCATCAAGTTCTACTTTCCTCCCACTCACTTCTTTCGAGAGAAAACTCCTTCTCTAGAAAGGATCCATTCTTAGCAACAAATATTTTGCCTTTGAATATGTGATTAGAAGGTGTACCCAATAGTCTCCTTTGGGTATCTATGAAGCCGCATTTCTCCGATTTGGGTTCGAGCTTATCAGGTTGAAACTTTTTCACATAAGCATCGCAACTCCAAAGTTTAAGAAACGACAACTTAGGTTTATTGCTAAACCATAGTTCATACGGTGTCGTCTCAACGGATTTAGATGGTGCCCTATTTTAATGTGAATGCAGCTATCTCTAATGCATAACCCCAAAATGATATTGGTAAATCGGTAAGAGACATCATTGATCGTACCGTATATCAAATAAAGTGCGGTTATGACGTTCGGACACACCGTCATGCTGTGGTGTTCCGTGTGGCATGAGTTTGTGAAACTATTCCACATTATTTTAACTGAAGGCCAAACTCATAACTCAAATATTCTCCTCTACGATCAGATTGTAGAAACTTTATTTCTTGTTACGATGATTCTCCACTTCACTTCTGAAATTCTTTGAACTTTTCAAATGTTTCACATTTGTGCTTCATTAAGTAGATATACTCATATCTAATCAAATCATTTGTGAAGGTCATATAATAACGATACTCGCCACGAGCATCAACACTCATTGGACCGCATACATCGGTATGTATTATTTCCAACAAGTTAATAGCTCGTTCCATTGTTCCGGAGAACGGAGTTTTAGTCATCTTGCCCAAAAAGGCACGGTTCGCAAGCATCAAATGATTCATAACCAAGTGATTCCGAAAATCCATCTTTATGGAGTTTCTTCATGCGCTTTACATCGATATGACCCAAACGGCAGTGCCACAAATAAGTTGCACTATCATTATTAACTTTGCATCTTTTGGCATCAATATTATGAATATGTGTATCACTACAATCGAGATCCAACAAACTATTTTCATTGAGTGTATGACCATTGAAGGTTTTATTCATGTAAACAGAATAACAACTATTCTCTGACTTTAAATGAATAACCGTATTGCAATAAACATGATCAAATCATATTCACGCTCAACGCAAACGCCAAATAACATTTATTTAGGTTTAACACCAATCCCGAAAGTATAGGGAGTGTGCGATGATGATCATATCAATCTTGGAACTACTTCCAACACTCATCGTCACTTCACCCTCAACTAGTCTCTGTTTATTCTGTAACTCTTGCTTCGAGTTACTAATTTTTAGCAACCGAACAAGTATCAAATACCCAGGGGCTACTATAAACACTAGTAAGGTACACATTAATCACCTGTATACCAAATATACCCTTGTTCACTTTGCCATCCTACTTGTCTACCAAATATTCAGGGCATTTCCGCTTCCAGTGACCATTTCCTTTGCAGTAGAAGCACTCAGTTTCAGGCTTTGGTCCAGCTTTAGGCTTCTTCGTGGGAGTGACAACTTGCTTGTCATTCTACTTGAAGTTCCATTTCTTTCGCTTTGCCCTTTTCTTGAAACTAGTGGTCTTGTCAATCATCAACACTTGATGCTCTTTCTTGATTTCTACCTTCGTCGATTTTCAACATCACGAAGAGCCCGGGAATCGTTTTCATCATCCCTTGCATACTATAGTTCATCACGAAGTTCCAGTAACTTGGTGATGGTGACTAGAGAACTCTATCAATCACTATCTTATCTGAAAGATTAAATCCCACTTGATTCAAGCGATTGTAGTACCCAGACAATCTGAGCACATGCTCACTAGTTGAGCAATTCTCCTCCATCTTTTAGCTATAGAACTTGTTGGAGACTTCATATCTCTCAACTTGGGTATTTGCTTGAAATATTAACTTCAACTCCTGGAACATCTCATATGGTCCATGACATTCAAAACGTCTTTTGAAGTCCCGATTCTAAGCCGTTAAGCATGGCGCAGAAAACTATCAAGTAGTCATCATATTGAGCTAGCCAAACGTTCATAACGTCTCCATATGCTCCTGCAATAGGTCTGTCACCTAGCGTTCCATTAAGGACATAATTCTTCTGTGCAGCAATGAGGATAAACCTCATATTATGGACCCAGTCCGCATCATTGCTACTATAATGTTTCAACTTAGTTTTCTCTAGGAACACATATAAAACATAGAGGAAGCAACAACGCGAGCTATTGATCTACAACATAATTTGCAAAATACTATCAGGACTAAGTTCATGATAAATTAAAGTTCAATTAATCATATTACTTAAGAACTCCCACTTAGGTAGATATCCCTCTAATCATCTAAGTGATCACGTGATCCAAATAAACTAAACCATGTCCGATCATCATGTGAGATGGAGTAGTTTTCAATGGTGAACATCACTATGTTGATCATATCTACTATATGATTCACGCTCGACCTTTCGGTCTCAGTGTTCCGAGGCCATATCTGTATATGCTAGGCTCGTCAAGCTTAACCTGAGTATTCTGCGTGTGCAACTGTTTTGCACCCGTTGTATTTGAACATAGAGCCTATCACACCCGATCATCACGTGGTGTCTCAGCACGAAGAACTTTCACAACGGTGCATACTCAGGGAGAACACTTATACCTTGAAACTTAGTGAGAGATCATCTTATAATGCTACCGTCAATCAAAGCAAAATAAGATGCATAAAGGATAAAAATCACATGCAATCAATATAAGTGATATGATATGGCCATCATCATCTTGTGCTTGTGATCACCATCTCCGAAGCACCGTCATGATCACCATCGTCAACGGTGCGACACCTTGATCTTCATCGTAGCATCGTTGTCGTTTTTCCACCTATTGCTTCTATGACTATCGCTACCGCTTAGTGATAAAGTAAAGCAATTACAAGGTGATTGCATTGCATACAATAAAGTGACAACCATATGGCTCCTGCCAGTTGCCGATAACTCAGTTACAAAACATGATTATCTCATACAATAAAATATAGCATCACGTCTTGACCATATCACATCACAACATGCCCCGCAAAAACAAGTTAGACGTCCTTTACTTTGTTGTTGCAAGTTTTACGTGGCTGCTACGGGCTGAGCAAGAACCATTCTTACCTACGCATCAAAACCACAACGATAGTTCGTCAAGTTAGTGTTGTTTTAACCTTCTCAAGGACCGGCCGTAGCCACACTCGGTTCAACTAAAGTTGGAGAAACTGACACCCGCCAGCCACCTATGTGCAAAGCACGTCGGTAGAACCAGTCTCGCGTAAGCGTACACATAATGTCGGTCCGGGCCGCTTCATCCAACAATACCACCGAACCAAAGTATGACATGCTGGTAAGCAGTATAACTTGTATCGCCCACAACTCACATGTGTTCTACTCGTGCATATAACATCTATGCATAAAACCTGGCTCGGATGCCACTGTTGGGTAACATAGTAATTTTAAAAATTTCCTACGCACACGCAAGATCATGGTGATGCATAGCAACAAGAGGGGTGAGTGTTGTCCACGTACCCTCGTAGACCGAAAGCGGAAGCGTTAGCACAACGCGGTTGATGTAGTCGTACGTCTTCACGGCCCGACCGATCAAGCACCGAAAACACGACACCTCTGAGTTCTTGCACACGTTCAGCTCAATGACGTCCCTCGATCTCTGATCCAGCCGAGTGTCGAGGGAGAGTTCCGTCAGCACGACGGCGTGGTGACGATGATGATGTTCTACCGATGCAGGGCTTCGCCTAAGCACCGCTACGATATTATCGAGGTGGAATATAGTGGAGGGGGGCACCGCACACGGCTAATAGATCTCAAGGATAAATTGTTGTTGTGTCTAGAGGTGCCCCCTACCCCTGTATATAAAGGAGCAAGGGGGAGGGGGCGGCCGGCCAGGAGGGGGCGCGCCAGGAGGAGACCTACTCCCACCGGGAGTAGGGCTCCATCCTTTCCTTGTCCAAGTAGGAGAGGGGGAAGGAAGGGAGAGAGGGGAGGAAGGAAAGGGGGGTGCCCCCCTCCTTGTCCTATTCGGACTAGAGGGGGAGGGGGCGCGTGACCTGCCTTGGCCGCCCCTCCTCTTCTCCACATTGGGCCCATGAGGCCCATTAACCCCCCGGTACTGCGGTATATATCCGATAACCCCCGGAACCATTCCGGTGTCCGAATATAGTCGTCCAATATATCAATCTTCATGTCTCGACCATTTCGAGACTCCTCGTCATGTCCGTGATCACATCCGGGACTCTGAACTATCTTCGGTACATCATAACATATAAACTCATAATATAACTGTCATCTAACTTTAAGCGTGCGGACCCTACGGGTTCGAGAACTATGTAGACATGACCAAGACACGTTTCCGGTCAATAACCAATAGCGGAACTTGGATGCTCATATTGGCTCCTACATATTCTATGAAGATCTTTATCGGTCAAACCGCATAACAACATACTTTGTTCCTTTTGTCATCGGTATGTTACTTGCCCGAGATTCGATCGTCGGTATCTCAATACCTAGTTCAATCTCGTTACCGGCAAGTCTCTTTACTCGTTATGTAATGCATCATCCCGCAACTAACTCATTAGTCACATTGCTTGCAAGGCTTATAGTGATGTGCATTACCGAGAGGGCCCAAAGATACCTCTCCGACAATTGCAGTGACAAATCCTAATCTCGAAATACGCCAACTCCACATGTACCTTTGGAAACACCTTTAGAGCTCCTTTATAATCACCCAGTTACGTTGTGACGTTTGGTAGCACACAAAGTGTTCCTCCGGTAAACGGGAGTTGCATAATCTCATAGTCATAGGAACATGTATAAGTCATGAAGAAGCAATAGCAACATACTAAACGATCAATTGCTAAGCTAACAGAATGGGTCAAGTCAATCACATCATTCTCCTAATGATGTGATCCCGTTACTCAAATGACAACTCATGTATATGGCTAGGAAACACAACCATCTTTGATCAACGAGCTAGTCAAGTAGAGGCACACTATTGACATTATGTTTGTCTATGTATTCACACATGTATTATGTTTCCGGTTAATACAATTCTAGCATGAATAATGAACATTTATCATGAAATAAGGAAATAAATAATAACTTTATTATTGCCTCTAGGGCACATTTCCTTCAGAAGCCACTAGGGCCACTGTATTCTCCTCACACCCTCGCACAACGCGAGATGCCGTGATTCCACTAGTGGCGCCCTTGAAGGCGGCGACCGGACCTCTACAAACCAGGTTGGGGCTCTCTCCACAACTGAATTGGAGGCTCCCAACAACACCATGAAGCTTCACCACAATGGAAAGTGGCTCCAAGGTGATCTCAACCATCTAGGGTGCTCAAACACCCAATAGTAACAAGATCCGCAAGGGATTAGTGGGGGGAATCAAATTTCTCTTGGTGGAAGTGTAGATCGTCCTTCTCAATCAATCCCTAAAAATCAACAAATTTGATTGGCTAGGGAGAGAGATCGGGCGAAAAATGAGCTTTGGAGCAACAATCGTTTAGGGAGGAAGAGGTGGTATTCTTGGAGAAGAAGACCCCCTTTATATAGTCGGGGACAACCCCGACGAGGATTTGGATCTCTCAGGTGCTCCGCACTCCCAAACGAACATTTCGTTCAAAAAATACTGAGAAATTTAAAAAAATCTGGAATTTTGGGATATCAAACCTGGGTTCCCGATCTACCCCCATGCGAAATTTCGTGAAAAAATACCACGAAAGTACGTGGCAAAAAAAGACAAAAAATTCCTATGTATAAAAAACACTGTTTGGATGGATTTTTGTTTGAACAATATTTTCTTCGCCACTGATACGTTTTTTGGTATTTTTTCACGAAATTTCACATGGGAGTAGATCGGGGACCCAAGTTTGGTATCCCCAAAATTCAGATGTTTTTTGATTTTTTGGTATTTTTACGATTAATTTTCATATATGGGTGTGGAGCACCCAAGAGCTCCTATGTATTTTCCAGGACAATCCCAACCGTTATCATGTGTTCAGCCCGCATCGTGCGATACTACCGCTTAGAGGAGTGGTACTACCGCACTGGCAGTAGTGCAGGTGCAAAAGGATCAGGTCCTCGGGCCGGTAGTGCCGCCGTAGTGGTACTACCGCTTCCCCCAGCCGTATTACCGGTGGGGTGGCAGTAAAAGGAAACAGGGGATGGCTCGAAAGGCAGAGCCGCGAGCGGCAGTGGCAACGGTAGTAGGCGCGGTACTACCGCTCCTACTGCCGCTGCAACTACCACTTGCTCAAATGGGTCTAATTGGGGTCAACGGTAGTACCACTGGACTACCGCGGAACCTGACACAAGAAAAGCAAGACCCAGATCGAGGCAGTAGTGCAAGCGGTACTGGGAGCGGTACTGCCGCCCATAGGCGGTACTACCGCTGCCAACCGCAATACTACCGTTGGCAGCATTCCAAGACACTCCAAAATAACAAGAAGGGAAAATCCATGGAAGCAGCAATATACTGAGGGTGTAAATGGAGATGTGTACGTGTTGATTCCACCCAAACCTTTCTGAGGCGGACCCCCTCTTGATAGTATGGTAAATCCTATGACTCATGTCCACTGAAAATGAAATGAAGAAAAATAAACCGTCTTATGTTCGAGGGAAATCAATCGTCTTGTGCCAAATGAAGAATTATCTGAAATGCTCAATGCACACGATTAGTCCACAAACGTATTGTCATAAATCACCAAAACCACTAAGGGAGAAATATGCCCCAACAATCTCCCCATTTTTGGTGGATTGATGACAATGCGGGATTTGCACAAGGATATAAGGATATAGTAAGCAAACCCAACATCTACAAAATATAGACGGGCCCCCCCTAAGTGTGTGCACTAATTTAAGTATGCTTTTGGAATGCAAAGCACACACACTAGGATCAACACTCCCCCTATATTTTATAGACCGACAAACTTGCACCAACAAGGTAAGAGAGAAATACAAGGATGCAGGGAATAGTATGTGAGCATAAGGATAGGGCACACGATAGGCATTATAACTCACACACTAACATAATACAAGACATAAAGATAGGATAAATAAAATAGGGTAGCATATGTCTCACACCATATGACTTAGTGACTTAGTCTCTAGGTCTCACAAACACAAACCAAAGCAAGCGGTAAAAGAGTTCACAGGAGAGAAAAGCAAATCAAATACGACGCACTCGTGACTCGGCAAATCCCTAAACACCACACCTCTCCCCCTTTGGCATCGAGACGCCAAAAGGGGAAACAGAGACAACTAAGGACACAAATGGTAGCATAGCAGGAGATCGTCAACATCATCACTCCCCGTGGTCACTGGCAATCTCCTCAGCAGCAACAGCAGTCTGATCCACCTCTGAGTCTGACCAGTGGCAATCCTGAGTGGTCCACTTCTCATCCGTGATCCTCTCCTCGGATCCATCGGGAACATCGAGCCCAAGCTTCCTCATGATAAGCCTGTCACGGCAACGGGACTTCTTATCTGCCACATGGGACATATACTGTGTGTGAGCCTGCATGCAAAACAACTTCTTCATCTTCAACTTGAGCTTCTTAGCCCAAGATGGCTCCACTCCAGCTGGCTCATAGTGAGGCTCATCATCATTGTCAATCTCATCCACATACATAGGGGCCTCCGCCTTAGGAATAGGAGTACCCCAGCTACCCTTCTCCCTTAGTCGAACCACCTCACGGGAGGTCAAGTCACCAAGCTCCAACATCTCATCTGGATAAGTGAAGGCCCAAGCCTTCTCAAGGAGAAGCATCAAGTAAGGTGCATAGATGGGACACTTCCTTCTCCTTCTCCTTCTGACACATGATATGTGGCACATCCAATTGTTCCCCCATGGGGCCTTCCTTCTCCTTTTGACAAAACAATAGCAAGTCCACAAGATAAGAGTGAACTTGATCCAAGTTCCCAATGCGGGGGAACAGCGTGTGCCTAAAGATGCGATGCATGATATCCAGGAAAGGGTACAACTCATATGACTTCTTCTTGGTGGTTGGTGAGATCTTCAAGGTGCTATAGTGTGACGCCCCCAATTCGATCGTACACTAATCATACACGCAAATGTGTACGATCAAGAGCAGGGACTCATGGGAAGATATCACAACACAACTCTAGACACAAATAAAATATTACAAGCTTTATATTACAAGCCAGGGCCTCGAGGGCTCGAATACATAGCTTGATACACAAGAGTGTCAGCGGAAGCAACAATATCTGAGTACAGACATAAGTTAAACAAGGATGCCTTAAGAAGGCTAGCACAAAAGCAACATGATCGAAGAGGCAAGGCCTCCTGCTTGGGACCTCCTAACTACTCCTGGTCGTCGGCGGTCTCCACGTAGTAGCATCCGTCGGATGTGGCATCTGGCTCTAGGGATCCACCATCTGGTTGCAGCAACCGGAAAGAAGAAAGAAGGGGGAAAAGGGGTAGCAAAGCAACTGTTAGTACTCATCCAGAGTACCCGCAAGCATCAGATCTATCCTAAGAATGCATTGGTATCAAATGGAAGGGTTGTATATGGACTGAACTGCAGAATGCCAGAATAGAAGGGAAGGCCTAGCCTATCGAAGACTAGCATCTTCCAGCATCTCCAAGCATCTTGCAGCATGTAGAAGAGTAAAGAATAGCATTTTAACATTTAACAAACATGTTGTAGAAACAACACCAAAAGATCCTTCCTCGACTCCCTGCGAGAAAGCAATCTCGGAGCCACATATCTCAAGTATCCATTTCTAGTTATATACGATCAGGATATAAGTCTGAACGTCTGTTACCATGGACGCAACTATTAATAGATAATCTTCCCTGCAGGGGTGCACCATGTTTTCCAACACGCTTGATTACTCTAGCCGGACACACTTTTCTGGGTAATGCCCGGCCTTAGAAGATCAACACGTCGTAGCCCTACCTAGGCTCACTACAGAGGTCCCCGCCGGTCTACATCCTAAGCACTCCGGGGTCTGGGACCATCGCCCGTTGCACTCCGTGTCGTTACGTGTAGGGCAGATCTAGGCTGCCCAGATAGCGCTGGCCCAGCCGTGCTGCAATGCTGAATTGGACGTCTGACAAACATTTGGCTGATACTACGACGCTGAGGGCCTTAACTATTCTCACGTGGTGGTTAGTGCGTAAAGGCCAAAGGCCAACTCAGAACAAATACCCAAACCATAGTGTGTTATTAGCTTGCGGAGATGAGCAGAGACTCATGATCGATGTGACCCCGTTGCCCCGTCTCATGGACTTACGACAAGGGCCCAGAATGTTCGGCCATGCCATGATACGTCTCCGTCGTATCTACTTTTCCAAACACTTTTGCCCTTGTTTTGGACTCTAACTTTCATGATTTGAATGGAACTAACCCGGACTGACGTTGTTTTCAGCAGAACTGTCATGGTGTTATTTTTGTGCAGAAATAAAAGTTCTTGGAATGACCTGAAAATCCACGGAGAAACTTTTTAGAATTAATAAAAAATACTGGCAAAAGAATCAGCACCAGGGGGCCCACACCTTGTCCACGAGGGTGGGGGCACCTCCCCTAGGGAGCACCCCCTGCCTTTTGCCCCCCTGGACGTCCACCGACCTCAACTCCAAATCCATATATTTGCTTTCGTGGATAAAAAAATCAGAGAGAAAGTTTCATCGCGTTTTACGATACGGAGCTGTCGCCAAGCCCTAATCTCTCTCAGGAGAGCTGATCTGGAGTCCGTTCGGGGCTCCAGAGAGGGGGGTTCGTCGCCGTCGTCATCATCAACCATCCTCCATCACCAATTTCATGATGCTCACTGCCGTGTGTGAGTAATTCCATCGCAGGCTTGCTGGACGGTGATGGGTTGGATGAGATTTACCATGTAATCAAGTTAGTTTTGTTAGGGTTTGATCCCTAGTATCCACTATGTTCTGAGATTGATGTTGCTATGACTTTGCTATGCTTAATGCTTGTCACCAGGGCCCGAGTGCCATGATTTCAGATCTGAACCTATTATGTTTTCATGAATATATGTGAGTTCTTGATCCTATCTTGCAAGTCTATAGCCACCTATTATGTGTTATGATCCGACAACCCCAAAGTGACACTAATTGGGATACTTCTCGGCGATGACCGTAGTTTGAGGAGTTCATGTATTCACTACGTGTTAATGCTTTGGTCCGGTACTCTATTAAAAGGAGGCCTTAATATCCCTTAGTTTCCATTAGGACCCCGCTGCCACGGGAGGGTAGGACAAAAGATGTCATGCAAGTTCTTTTCCATAAGCACATATGACTATATTTGGAATACATGCCTACATTACATTGACGAACTGGAACTCGTTCTGTGTCACCCTATGTTATAACTGTTATATGATGAACCGCATCCGACATAATTATGCATCACCAATCCAATGCCTACGAGCTTTTCACATATTGTTCTTCGCTTATTTACTTTACCGTTGCCATTGTTACAATTACTACAAAACTGCTATTGCTACTTTTGCTACTGTTATCGTTACTTCCATACTACTTTGCTACTAAATACTTTGCTGCAAATATTAAGTTATCCAGGTGTGGTTGAATTGACAACTCAGCTGGTAATACTTGAGAATATTCCTTGGCTCCCCTTGTGTCAAATCAATAAATTTGGGTTGAATACTCTACACTTGAAAATTGTTGTGATCCCCTATACTTGTGGGTCATCAAGACTATTTTCTGGCGCCGTTGCCGGGGAGCATAGCTCTATTCTTTGAGTCACTTCGGATTTATATCTGCTGATCACTATGAGGAACTTGAAAGACGAAAGAACTAAGATTTATCCCTCAACTACGAGGGGAGGTAAGGAACTACCATCTACTCCCTCTGTCCCATAATATAAGAACGTTTTGGCACTACACTAATGTCAAAAACATTCTTATATTATGGGACGGAGGGAGTAGCTCTGCACTAGATTCTCCTTCTGTTATGAGTAAGCTTGTGACACCTAAACCTGCTTCTGCTATTAATTCTGATATGTCACATGTTATTGATGATGCCACTTCTACTATGCATGATACTTATGATGAAACTACTTCTGTGCTTGATACAACTGTGCCATTAGGTGAATATCTTGATGAACAACTTGCTAGGGTTTGAGAGAATGAAATTGTTGAAACTGATATTATTGAAGATAGTGATGATGAAAGTTCCCCCCTAAGTATGAATTGCCCGTTGTTCCTGAGGGTTATGTTATGGACCAAGAAACTGCTAGAGATTTTCTTGCTTGCAATGATAGATCTGATCTTAAGAAGTTATTAGCTAAACTGAAATAGAAAACTCTGAATGCTAGAATGAAATATGACCCTGCTTTTGCTACTTCACCTATCTTTGTTACTGATAAGGATTATGAATTCTCTATCGATCCTGAGATAATTACTTTGGTTGAATCTGATCCTTTTTATGGCTATGAATCTGAAACTGTTGTGGCACATCTTACTAAATTGAATGATATAGCCACCCTATTCACTAATGATGAGAAATCTCGCTACTATTATATCCTTAGGATATTTGCGTTCTCATTAAAGGGTGATGCTAAAACTTGGTTTAATTCTCTTGATCCTGGTTGTGTGTGTAGTCCCCAGGATATGATTTATTACTTCTCTGCTAAATAGTTCCCCGCTCATAAGAAATAAGCTGCCTTGAGGGAAATATATAATTTTGTGCAAATTGAAGAAGAGAATCTCCCACAAGCTTGGGGGAGGCTTCTCCGATTACTTAATGCTTTGCCTGATCATCCTCTTAAGGAAAATGAATTACTTGATATCTTTTATAATGGACTAACTGATGCTTCCAAGGACCACTTTCATAGTTGTGTTGTTGTGTTTTCAGGGAAAGAACAGTCGATCAAGCTGAATTGTTATTGAATAATATGTTGACTAATGAAAATAATTGGACACTTCCTGAGCCAACTCCTAAACCAACTTCGAAGAAAAGAGGTGTTCTATTTCTCAGTCCTGAAGATATGCAAGAGGGAAAGAAATCTATGAAAGAAACAGGTATTAAAGTTGAATATGTTACAAATTTACCTCCTGTTGAAGAAATACACGGTCTTAATATACCACCTATTGAAGAAACACATGGTCTTGACAACCCGACACATGTAGTAAAGGTAAATTCTCTCTATAGATATGATAAAGTTGAAATCCCGTCTACTACGTTTGCTAGCCAATGCTTGGATGAATTTGATGACTTTATGGCTAGACAAGAAAACTTTAATGCTTATGTTGGTAGACAATTAAAAAGTAATGCCTCTATGACTGGACACTTGAGTGATTATATGGCTAGAGTTAAAGGTGAAATTAACTCATTAGTAAGTATGCTTCTATGGTTACCACTCAAGCAGAACAAGTACTTAAAGCTCAAAGTGATTTGCTCGATGAATTAAATAATAAAGATGATTTTGCTGTTAGAGTGGCTACTAGAACAGGTAAAATGACTCAGGAACCTTTGTTTCCTGAAGGCCACCCTAAGATAATTGAGCAAGATTCTCAGAGAAATAATGTTGATGCACCTAGTCCTTCTAAAAAGAAGAAAAAGAAAAATGATAGGACTTTACATGCTTCCAGTGAACCTGTTGTAGACACACCTAAAAATCCCAATGATATTTTTATTTCTATTAATGAAACACAATATGGTGATGAACATGAACCTAGTGATAATGTTAACGATAATGTTCATGTTGATGGTCAACCAAGTAATAATAATGATTTAGAGATTAAACCTGTTGTTGATCTTGATAACCCACAATCAAAGAATCAACGTTATGATAAAAGAGATTTTGTTGCTAGGAAGCATGGTAAAGAAAGAGAACCATGGGTTCAGAAACCCATGCCTTTTCCTCCTAAACCATCCAAGAAAAAGGATGATGAGGATTCTGAGCGCTTTGCTGAAATGATTAGACCTATCTTCTTACGTATGCGTTTGACTGATATGCTTAAAGTGAATCCTTATGCTAAATATATGAAAGATATTACAAATAAACGAAAGATACTGGAAGCTAAAATTTCCACCATGCTTTCTAATTATACTTTTAAGGGTTGAATACCTAAGAAACTTGGAGACCCAGGAGTACCAACTATACCATGCTCCATTGAAAGAAACTATGTTAAAACAGCTTTATGTGATCTTGGAGACGGTGTTAGTGTTATGCTTCTCTCTTTATATTGAAGACTTGAATTGAATAAGTTGACACCTACTGAAATATCTTTGTAAATGGCTGATAAATCAACTGCTATACCTGTCGGTATTTGTGAGGATGTGCCTGTTGTGGTTGCAAATGTTACTATCTTAACGGACTTTGTTATTCTTGATATTCCTGAGGACGATAGTATGTCGATTATCCTTGGTAGACCCTTTTTGAATACTGCAGGGGCTGTTATTGATTGCAACAAAGTCAATGTCACTTTTCATGTTAATGGTAATGAGCATACGGTACACTTTCCAAGGAAACAACCTCAAGTTCATAGCTTCAATTCTATTGGAAAAATTCCATCAATTATTATTGGAGGTTTTGAATTTCCTCTTCCTACTGTCAAGAAGAAATATGATATTCTTATTATTGGGGATGTGCATATCCCCGTTGAGGTAACCTAGTGTTATTCGAAATTTCTCCGGTTCCATGTTATTCGGAATGAGTTTGTTAACAAGACTTGATCAACCTTGTTAGTGGTTTCCTTTTTGATGATCATGCGATGGATGAAGTTAGAAGGCACAACCTTCTGTACCCTCCTTTTACTTTCTGCTATTTAGTTTAAATAAAGCAAAAATAGTATTTTCTGTCTATTTTCTGAATTATCCATGCAATAAAAAATACCCCGAAAATAAAAGTTCTCCAAATGCCCTAGAATATTTGAGAATATCTGGCACTAAGAACACAGCAGGGGGAGCTGGCACCTGGCCATGAGGGTCAGGGGCGCGCCCTACCCCCCTGGGCGTGCCCCCCTGCCTCGTGGGCCCATGGTGGCCCCCTCCACTTATTCCTGCACCCACACATTTCATTTTCCTCCCAAAAAAACACTATCCAGCTCAAGCACGAGTTCTAGCTCATTTTGCTGCCATTTTCGATCTCCTTGCTCAAAGCTCCATTCACAAAACTGCTTTGGGGGATTGTTCTTTGGTATGTGACTCCTCCAATGGTCCAATTAGTTTTTGTTCTAGTGCTTTATTCATTGCAAATTTTTGCTGCCTAGATGACCATGTTCTTGATCTTGCATGTCAAATTTATATGGTCCCAAGTATTTCTAATGCATGATATAGTCTCTAGGCACTTCTGGGAGTAGTTGCTATCAATTTTGTTGAGTTTGGTTCACTTTTATTTTGAGTGACGAAAAATTTCAGAAATTTTTCAGAGGAAATATGTCTAGGAAAATGTACCAAGGTGGTTCTTCAAGAAAGCAAGCACCCAGGCTTGCAATACGTGAGCAAGACGATGAACCACTGAGGGAAGCTCATGTGTGGCCTTGTGAATGGCCATCAGAGTAGTTGATGGTCAAAGCGGGCATCAAGGATGAATTTGATGCATATGTGCGTAATGCTGATCTTGAGGACTTCATGCAAGATAAGTGCCCTCAATACTATCATTTGACTGATTCCTTTGTGAGAAGGTTTAAATTTACATCTTCGCACAATTCTCAAAATGTCCTGTTTGATATTTATGATAAATCATATACCATGGACCTAGAAGATTTTACTACTGCTTGTAAACTCACGCAGTTGGGCAGTGTTAATGAACCTCGTAAATATGAATATAAAGACTTTCTTGCTAGTATCACTGTGGGAGAATCTAGAGAAATAGCACAAGCTACCATAGGGAGCATTCATTTTCCTGCTATATATTATTTTGCTCTTTTCATTGGTAGATGCATTAATGGTAAAGATGGGCAATTGTTGCACGTAGGTTGCATAATAATGGTTTAGATGGAGACTTGTTTGGAGGAATTTATGTGACCCGTGTGCCTAACTATCTTGGTATACCTATACATGAAAATGATAGGGAGTTGCCTCCCGCTTATTTATATTATAATGCCATGGTTAGTCATCATTTTCTTGAGAGGAACGAACATATCCTCTAGTATCGACGAATCTTTGACAGATGTCGCGCTGTCCATATTACTCTCCCTGCTCCTGCCTTCTTTGATTATCAGGCAAACGGAAGATATGTTATCACCAAGGAGGAGGCGAACGAGTACAAGAGGAGGACGGAGGTAGCTCACCGCCATGCTGCAGCTTGTGAGGCCATGGCTACTGCATCTCAGTACGACCCTAGTTACAACTTTGGATATCCACCAGGCCATCCATGGGCATAGACCAACTTAGGCCAAAAGCCTAAGCTTGGGGGAGTACGTATTTCTCACCGACATTACATTCATGTTCACACACTCATTCTAGTTGTCGGTGCTCATACTTTTTCATTGTACTATCCATGCTAGTTTAATTTTCTTTTCTTGCTTCCTTCTTGTGTGTTTAAATAACCTTAAGAAAAAAAATTAGTTGTAGAATTTAGTTAGTTTACTTTCCATGCTTGTAGTAGTAATTAAAAGAAAACCCAAAAAGATTTTTCGTTCTTCTTTTGCTTGTTGGGAGCTTTCCCGTGTAAATAGTTTTATTTCTTTTCTTTTCTTTGGGGGTCAAGAGGAGAAGTCATAATGAAAATGTTTAGTGGCTCTAATATGCATGATTGTTGATTTAACCAAGAGCCCATATTACCTTGTCTTCTCCCTTGAATTGAATGCTTGTAGATTCCAGCTTAGTCCAATGCACATGCACTATTATTATTATACACACCGTTCGGTCGTGCAAGTGAAAGGCAATAATGACGATATATGATGGACTGATTAAGAAGAGAGAAGCTGGTGTCAACTCGACCTCTCTTGTTTTTGTAAACATGATTAGTTCATCGTTCCTGATTCATCCTATTATGAATAAACATGTTTGCAATGACAATTAGAGATTATAGTTGCTTATGCCATGCTTAATTAGCTAGGAGCTTATAATGGTTTACCTTGCGTGCCAACATGCTATTAAAATGGTTCTGATGTGCTATGATAGGGTGGTATCCTCTTTTGAATGATTCGAGTGACTTGACTTGGCACATGTTCACGCATGTAGTTGAAACTAATCAACATAGCCTTCACAATATTAATGTTCATGGTGGATTATATCCTACTCATGCTTGCACTCGGTGTTGGTTAATTTTAATGCATGTTGATGACTGTTGTCGCTCTCTAGTTGGTCGCTTCCCAGTCTCTTTCTAGCCTTCACCTGTACTAAGTGGGAATACTGCTTGTGCATCCAAACTCCATAAACCCCAAACTTATTCCATATGAGTCCACCATACCTTCCTATATGCGGTATCTACCTGCCGTTCCAAGTAAATTTGTATGTGCCAAACTCCAAACCTTCAAATGAAACCTCCAAACATCCAACAGCTCATGTATCAACTAGGGCTCTCTGTATCTTCCATGTTAGGTGGGTTATTCTCAAGAGGAGTGGACTCCGCTCCTCATTCACGAGAAAATGGCTGGTCACCGGGATGCCCAGTCCCATGCTCAAATCAAATCAAAATAATGACAAACAAAACTCCCCCAGGATTGTTGCTAGTTGGAGGCACCCGTTGTTTCGGGAAAGCCATGGATTGATGCTTGTTGGTGGTGGGGGAGTATAAACTTTACCATTCTGTTTTGAACCGCCTATAATGTGTGTAGCATGGAAGATATCGAGATTTCTTAGTTGTTATCTTGACAGTGAAAGTATACCGCTCAAAATATTATTTATGTCTATTTAAAAATCAAGCTCTAGAACCTGTACAAATCCCTACTTCCCTCTGCAAAGGGCCTATCTATTTAGTTTTATGTTGAGTCATCACCCTCTTATTAAAAAGCACCCGCTGCAGAGCACCGCTGTCATTTGCATGCATTACTATTAGTTTATATTGGGTATGACTATGACTGGATCTCTTTTACCATGAATTACAATGTTTAGTCAGTCCTTGATCTTTAAAGATGCTCTGCATTTATGTTTTGCGGTCTCAGAAAGGGCTAGTGAGATACCATCTTGTTATATCATATTATGATTGTTTTGAGAAAGTGTTGTCATCCGAGATTTATTATTATTGCTCGCTAGTTGATTATGCATTTGATATGAGTAAACATGAGACCTAAGTGTTATTGTGAATATGGTTAGTTCATATTTTTTGCTGAAAACTTGAATGTTGGCTTTACATATTTGCAACGACAAGAGCAAACAGAGTTTGTAAAAGTTTTTCTTTATCACTTTCAGTTTGTCAACTGAACTGCTTGACGACAAGCAAATGTTTAAGCTTGGGGGAGTTGATACGTCTCTGTCGTATCTACTTTTCCAAACACTTTTGCCCTTGTTTTGGACTCTAACTTGCATGATTTGAATGGAACAAACCCTGACTGACGCTGTTTTCAGCAGAACTGCCATGGTGTTATTTTTGTGCAGAAATAAAAGTTCGCGGAATGAACTGAAAATCCACGGAGCAACTTTTCAGAACTAATAAAAAGTACTGGCGAAAGAATCAGCACCGGGGGGCCCACACCCTGTCCACGAGGGTGGGGGCGCCCCCCTAGGGCGCGCCCCCTGCCTCATGGGCCCCCTGGATGTCCACCGACCTCAACTCCAACTCCATATATTTGCTTTCGCGGAGAAAAAATCAGAGAGAAAGGTTCATCGCATTTTATGATATGGAGCCGCCGCCAAGCCCTAATCTCTCTCGGGAGGGCTGATCCGGAGTCTGTTCGGGGCTCCGGAGAGGGGGATTCGTCGCTGTCGTCATCATCAACCATCCTCCATCACCAATTTCATGATGCCTACCACCGTGCGTGAGTAATTCCATCGTAGGCTTGCTGGACGGTGATGGGTTGGATGAGATTTACCATGTAATCAAGTTAGTTTTGTTAGGGTTTGATCCCTAGTATCCACTATGTTCTGAGATTGATGTTGCTATGACTTTGCTATGCTTAATGCTTGTCACTAGGGCCCAAGTGCCATGATTTCAGATCTGAACCTATTATGTTTTCATGAATATATGTGAGTTCTTGATCCTATCTTGCAAGTCTATAGTCACCTATTATGTGTTATGATCCGACAACCCCGAAGTGACAATAATCGGGATACTTCTCGGTGATGACCGTAGTTTGAGGAGTTCATGCATACACTAAGTGTTAATGCTTTGGTCCAGTACTCTATTAAAAGGAGGCCTTAATATCCCTTAGTTTCCATTAGGACCCCGCTGCCACGGGACGGCATGACAAAAGATGTCATGCAAGTTCTTTTCCATAAGCATGTATGACTATATTCGGAATACATGCCTACGTTAAATTGATGAACTAGAGCTAGTTCCGTGTCACCATATGTTATAACTATTACATGATGAACCACATCTGACATAATTATCCATCACCGATCCAATGCCTACGAGCATTTCACATATTGTTCTTCACTTATTTACTTTACAGTTGCCACTGTTAAAATTACTACAAAACTGCTATTGTTACTTTTGCTATTGTTACCGTTACTTCCATATTACTTTGCTACTAAATCCTTTGATGCAGATATTAAGTTATCCAGGTGTGGTTGAATTGACAAATCAGCTGCTAATACTTGAG
This sequence comes from Triticum aestivum, assembly GCF_018294505.1. Classification (NCBI taxonomy): domain Eukaryota; kingdom Viridiplantae; phylum Streptophyta; class Magnoliopsida; order Poales; family Poaceae; genus Triticum; species Triticum aestivum. The sequence goes on along the minus strand of NC_057804.1, from coordinate 226,026,743 downwards.
AATATTCTTTGGCTCCCCTTGTGTCGAATCGATAAATTTGGGTTGAATACTCTACCCTCGAAAATTGTTGCGATCCCCTAAACTTGTGAGTTAACATGCCACGTAATTATCTTGTGGGTGCTCTCCGGGCCCGCCCGACTTTCACCAATGTCTCAAATAAAGTCAATGTAACCGAGTGTGCAAACATCAAGGGGAAAACCCGAGGAACCACCCTCGATGGATTCCACTCGATGTAATCATCAAGGTGAACTTAAGAGGAACCACCCTCGAGGTTCACACTTGAGGGGTTGCACGACAGAGTCGTATCAGGAGTGGTCAGGAGGAATCACCCTCGATGACCACGACCGAATAGCTACACTACATAATTATCATCAGGAGTGTGTTACGAGGTATCACCCTCGGCAATCGATAGTAGTTCTCAAGAGTCGAGCAACAAAAGGGGCATGATGTGATCTGAGGTGTCGGGCTCTGGTTGTCGATCACGTTGCTTGCGTCATTGATGATGAAGCAGGGGCAATAAGGACAAGGTGGGGGTCACTGATGGATCACTAACCAACCTATACTAAGTAGTTTAGGATAAGCAGGTAAGGTACAACAATAGGTACAAAAGCAGGCTATGCATCAGAATAGGAGCAATCAATTACAGTAGCAAAATATAATGCAAGCATGAGAGAATGGAATGGGCGATATGGGGATGATCAAAAGGGGGGCTTGCCTGGAAGCTCCGCTGAAAGGGAAGGAGTGTCGTCGGTGACGTAGTCATTACAGGGGCATCAACAGCGGTATCGGGGTCTACCGGAGAGAAGAGGGGGAAGAAATAGTAAATACAGAGCAAACAAGAGCAATACTATGCATGACAAGGGGGCTAGAGGTGTTCTAACGCAGTGCTAGGCGATACTAGCGAAGGGGGAAAACAGCCGGGAAAGTTTTCCCGGTTCCAGACATCTCTCAGACAAATGAACCGGAGGGAAAAGGTTTGATGTTTGCTATGCTAGGGATGTGTGGCAGACAAACGGACCCCGTGTTCAGATTCGTCTCGCCGTTCTGAGCAACTTTCATGTACAAAACATTTTCATCCGAGTTATGGGTTATTTTGTAAGAATTTCTAAAGTTTAGCCAATATTCTGGAATTATTATTATTAAATTATTTCAAATTAAAACAGTCAAAACCTTTTATACTTAGCCTTAGCCAGCCATAGTCAATGACATGTGGGGCCAGTCAAAGCTTAGGCAGCCGTCAACAGAGTTGACCACTGACCAGTCAAATGACAAGTGGGGCCTTTCTGTCATACTCAGTAGTTAAACTAGTTATCTAACTGAGTTAATTAGCTTGGTGGCACCCCATAGTCAGTGGCTAAGCTAATACCAGATTAAAATAAATAACAAAACAATGATTAAACAGCAGGGGGAGCTGGCACCTTGACATGTCAGTGGCTGATGTGCACAGTCAGCACGTTGACTTGAGTCAACACGGTCAATAAGGCCCACGGGACCCACCTGTAGTGACCAGGGTGGGCTCTAAGGCCGGCCACGTACACGGTGGCGCCAGAGCTTTGCCGCCGGCGACAAAAATAATAGCACATGGCTCGGGCACTCGCCGGATTGAGCTAGGGGCAGCCGTTTCGCATGCGGTTGGCACCATTCGAACGCGTGCATGACGTCACGTCTGGTGGTGGTGGTGGCTCGCCCGGGGACAGCCGGAATAACCATCGGCGGTGAGCACGGGAGGTGGCGGTGTGCGGGATCACGTCAGGAACGGGGTAGGGGGCATGGGAGTGCAAGAGGAACGACTCGCCGGGCTCCTGGGAACACCAGGAGCACGACGGAGGGCTCGGACGAGGCCATGGCAGCGGTGGCCACGACGGTGATGCAGCAGGGCAGAGGCGAGCTACGACTACAATGGTGGGGCAAAACACGGGCAACAAATGAAGGGGGGAACAGAGGGAAAGCGGGCGGTGCTCACTAGGAGCACAAGGCGGCTCGTTGAGGGCTAGAAGCGCAAGGGGTGGCCGGAGTCGAAGGAGATCGCCGGTGACCCGAGGAGGAAGAAGAAGGCAGAAATTCATGCGGTGGGGCTCGTCGGCACGCGTTCGTGGCCGTAGTCAATGTAGCGGAGCACGGCAGAGCGGCTGGTCACGTTGGAGAAGCACGGGGGAGACGGTCGTCGCGGTGATGCGAGGTGGGACGGCCGCGATGGCTCTCGGGTGAGGCTGGCGAGCGAGACAGAGAGGAGGAGGAGCGGGTGGATCTGGAAGGCGAGAGAGGGGAGTGGAGGTAGGTGGGGATGAGGACGAGGCATCGAGGGGGGGCTCGACCTTATCCTCTCTGAGGAGTCGCTGTCGAGGCGGTTCGGCGGGGATCGCCCCTGTTGTGACCCCGGTAGGGGGAACAGGGGGAGAAGGCGACCCGGGGAGGGGCTGGGCTGGACCAGCTGGGACTGTCCCTGGTGAGCCGAGGCCCAGGGGGCAGGGGAAGGTTTTCTTTTTATTTTTATTTAACCTTTTATATTTCTATTTTGTTTAGATTAGGGCATCAAACCACATTGCAAAAATGTTGGTTCACCATGAATATTAACAAATGAAAATTTGCCACATGATGAACATTTTATTTTAGAAATTTCAAAACTTTTGAGTTTAACTTGATCTTGAATTTTTGAAAGGGGGGGGTTGAAACATCATTAGTTTAATAACAGAAATCACGATGACGTGGCATCATTAGCAAAGAATTACTCTAGCTTAATTATCCAGTCATCACATTTCTCCTCCACTACAAGAAATCTCATCCCAAGATTTAAGGGGGGAAGACTCGGGAACGACGGAGCTCAACACAAGAGAGGTACCTATGGGCTATCTCAGTGAACGTGGCATAGAGGCATCTCTCGAGTTAAAATTCAAGAAAATCGTCGAGAGCAAGGTAAGAAGGTGCAAAAAGAAGCTTCAAGCGGGTAGGCAACCGTTCATTGCCCAAAACAGAGGGTGAAAGGGGTTCAGAGCAATGGGAATAAGTATTGTGTCTGATACCAGAACAGATCAGAAGGAAGGTGGCTCGCGAATTACATACGAAGCCAAGCGCGAGGGGTAACTTAGAAAACAGGGATGTACAGGAGTCAGGTTTCGATCCTTTGGAACTGTGGGTTATGGGCCCACCAGGTGGGTTAAAAAAACAGGAAGGGCGGCTAACATTTTGCACGGTCATGCTAGCAAGGCAAGGCAGAGGGTAACCTGTCAGTTATGTTGGCAACAACATCGTTAGCAAGGGCGAGGGAGGAAGAGAACCATTTTCCTGCTCATTAAGACGAGGCAGAACAATAGGCAAAGTTCTCGTCCATCGGTGGCTACCGGAATGTCATCAACAATAGTAACAAGGTTTTACTGACAGAGTTTGTACACCGAGGTGTTTACATAAGCAGCAAATTATCTCGGCTCAGATATGTTAGGTTATAAGAAAGGTTAAACAAAACAATGGAAAGGAAAGTTTAGACTCAAATCACTTATTGATGTTCACGAGTGTCTAACATCTCAGAACCCGTGGAAAATTGGAATCAGCGATAAATAATAGTTGATGAAGAACTCATAAGAAGTTATGTTGTTCCATGATATTCTCGAGATACCAGAGGGTAATACTCGAAGGTATATCAATGTAGAGGTTGAACAGGTGAAATGATCTGAAGAAGATAAGTACTTTAACTTGTCCGATAAATGGATCAAACAAGAACAATATGGTCGGAACCACGATTGCAAAGGGCCAAACATGGATAAAAGATGAACTTATCGCAAGGGGGCTATTAGTATAACAAGAAGCTTCCATGATAGGGTCTACATCGGGTCCGTGGGCATGAACACAAAGGTTCATGGTCGACTCCCACTTCAGCAATGCATAACCTCCCATTTACTTCTCTCCTTCGACGAAGTCGTAGAATTGATTTTTTTGAAGAAACGCCAATAGATATAAACCGCATAATCTTCGGGTTCACACGGATTAGGGAAGGCGTAGGTTCAACCCACTAGGGCATCTTAGGAACATATACCACAACTTTTAGGAATAAATAACTCAACCTCGGAAGCAGAGCATGGTTGAAAAAAAAACAGGGGATTTACCAAAGGCATTATGTATCCGAGAAAAAGCTCACAAAGTTATTGAATATGAAGGACACTGTCGGATAGAACCCAACAAAGAATCTAGTGGTCCACGAGGGATCTGATGTGAGCAACGGTACTCAACCAGAAGAAGAAAGGATGCAAGGAGATCGGGTTATAGAAACAATTGACTAATTCAAAGCTCAAATGCAAAGGAACTATGATTTTCAAATGAAGCGATCAGAAGCATACACTCTGATTAAGGATGGATAAGTCGAATAGACTTAGGGGTACAATCGACGGCAAATTGATTGGTTGAGAACCAGCTCATGTTTGGGAAGACGTCTGAGTCGGAAAGATAATTTATAAGGGTCAACTGATGATTGCGTGCATTCACACATATGTTGAGTCAAGGGTATCAGAATAAACACAAAGGATTTTCTTGAATATTGCTAGACAGATGGAAGTAACCATAATGCAAGCAGATAAGGAGGAACAAGAGCAATAGGCTACTAAGGATTTCCGGAAGATCGAATAGTATTTCAAAGAATTTTATACATGAACAACTATGGACAAATGGGTACTCGGCAAGCAAGAGTCATTATCCGTAGTGGTATTCATGTCGCAAAGAACTGCAAGGCAGTAGGCTCAACGAATTCTCAGGACAACAAAGAGTATTTCAGAGCATCTTGTAATAACAAGAGCAACTGGGGATGAAGGTATGAACGACAATGTAGGTAGTTACTCATAAGCATTTATCGGTGGTCGGTATCGCAACGGCGAAGGGCACAAGGTCTCAGGAAAACATCGGAGAGTATCTTCAGAATCTTCTGGTGCACCAAGCAATCATCTAGAGTAAGGGGCTCTCCAGGAAAAAGTATTTACGAGAACCTAGAGTTAGAGTTAACAAAATCATTTAATCCGAATAGAAGAGAGATCAGAGTCCTAGAGTATAGACGAGGAGTAAAAGATCCTAATACCACCCAATGGCGACGTGGGCCCGTAAGCCACACAACCATGTTAGTAAAAGTTTTTCAGTGACTAGACTCAACTTCGGCCAAGGAGATGGAAAGGGGGATCCTACAGGCAGTCGACTTTGATACCAACTTGTGACGCCCCCAATTCGACCGTACACTAATCATACACGGAAATGTGTACGATCAAGGTCAGGGACTCACAGGAAGATATCACAACACAACTCTAGACACAAATAAAATAATACAAGCTTTATATTACAAGCCAGGGGCCTCGAGGGCTCGAATACATAGCTCGATACACACGAGTGACAGCGAAAGCAACAATATCTGAGTATATACATAAGTTAAACAAGGATGCCTTAAGAAGGCTAGCACAAAAGCAACATGATCGAAGAGGCAAGGCCTCCTGCCTGGGACCTCCTAACTACTCCTGGTCGTCGGTGGTCTCCACGTAGTAGCATCTGTCAGTGGTGGCATCTGGCTCCAGGGATCCACCATCTGGTTACAACAACCGGAAAGAAGAAAGAAGGGGGAAAGTGGTAGCAAAGCAACTGTGAATACTCATCCAAAGTACTCGCAAGCATCAGATCTATACTAAGAATGCATTGATATCAAATGGAAGGGTTGTATCTGTGGATTGAACTGCAGAATGCCAGAATAGAAGGAAAGGCCTAGCCTATCAAAGACTAGCATCTTCAAGCAGCTCCAAGCATCTTACAGCATGTAGAAGAGTAAAGAATAGCTTTTTAACATTTAACAAACATGTTGTAGAAACAACGCCCATAGATCCTTCCTCGACTCCCTGCGAGAAAGCAATCTCGGAGCCATATATCTCAGGTATCCATTTCTAGTTATACTAGATCAGGATATAAGTCTGAACGTCCGTTACCGTGGACAGCTATTAATAGATAATCTTCCATGCAGGGGTGCACCATGTTTTCCAACACGCTTGATTACTCTGGCCGGACACACTTTTCTGGGTCAATGCCCGGCCTCGGAAGATCAACACATCGTAGCCCTACCTAGGCTCAGCAGAGAGGTCCCCGTCGTTCTACATCTTAAGCACTCCGGAGTCTAGGCCCATCGCCCGTTGCACTCTGGATCGTTACGTGCAGGGCGGATCCAGGCTACCTGGATTGCGCCGGCCCAGCCGTGCCGCTGTGCTGAACTGGACGTCTGACAAAGCTTCGGCTGATACTACGACGCCGAGACCCATAAATATTATCGCGTATTGGTTAGTGAGTAAAGGCAAAAGGCCAACTCGGAAAAAATATCCAAACCATAGTGTATTATTAGCTTGCGGAGACGAGCAGAGACTCATGATCGGTGTGACCCCGTCACCCGTCTCGTGGACTTATGGCAAGGGCCCAGAATGTCCGGCCGTGCCACGTAATTATCTTGCGGGTGCTCTCCGGGCCCGCCCTACTTTCACCAAGGTCTCAAGTAAAGTAAATGTAACCGTGTGTCCAAACATCAAGGAGAAAACCCGAGGAATCACCCTCGGTGGATTCCACGCGATGTAATCATCAAGGTGAACTTAAGAGGAACCACCTTAGAGGTTCACACATGAGGGGTTGCACGACAGAGTCGTATCGGGAGTGGTCAAGGAGGAATCACCCTCGATAACCACGACCGAATAGCTACACTACAGAATTATCATCAGTAGTGCGTTACGAGGTATCACCCTCGACACTCAATAGTAGCTCTGCAGAGTCGAGCAACAAAAGGGACGTGATGTGATGTGAGGTGTCGGGCTCTGGTCGTCGATCACGTTGCTCGAGTCGTTGATGATGAAGCAGGGGCAACAAGGAAAAGGTGGGGGTCACTGATGGATCACTAACCAACCTATACTAAGCAGTTTAGGATAAGCAGGTAAGGTACAATGGTAGGTACAAAAGCAGGCTATGCATCAGAATAGGAGCAATCAATTACAGTAGCAAAATCAAATGCAAGCATGAGAGAATGGAATGGGCGATATCGGGATGATCAAAAGGGGGGGCTTGCCTAGAAGCTCCGCTGAAAGGGAAGAAGTGTCGTCGGTGACGTAGCCGATCACAAGGGCATCAGCAGTGGTCTCGGGGTCTACCGGAGAGAAGAGGGGGAAGGAATAGTAAATACAGAGCAAACAAGAGCAATACTATGTGCTATGTCTTGAGCTTGCGTTGGTTTTCCTTGAAGAGGAAAGGGTGATGCAACAATAGTAGCGTAAGTATTTCCCTCAGTTTTTGAGAACCAAGGTATCAATCCAGTAGGATGCTCCTCAAAAGTCCCACGCACCTACACAAACAAACAAGAACCTTGCAACCAACGCAATAAAGGGGTTGTCAATCCCTTCACGGCCACTTGCGAAAGTGAGATCTGATAGAGATAATATGATAAGATAAATATTTTTGGTATTTTTATGATATAGATAGGAAAAGTAAAGATGCAAATAAAATAGATTCAAAGCTTATATGATAAAAGATAGACACAGGGGCCATAGGTGTGGCTTCTCTCAAGATAGCATAAGTATTACGGTGGGTGAACAAATTACTATCGAGCAATTGATAGAAAAGCGAATAATTATGAGATTATCTAGGCATGATCATGTATATAGGCATCACGTCCATGACAAGTAGACCGACTCCTGCCTGCATCTACTACTATTACTCCACACATCTATCGCTATCCAGCATGCATCTAGAGTATTAAGTTCATAAAGAACAGAGTAACGCATTAAGAAAGATGACATGATGTAGAGGGATAAACTCATGCAATATGATATAAACCCCATCTTTTTATCCTTGATGGCAACAATACAATACATGCCTTGCTGCCCCTGCTGTCACTGGGAAAGGATACCGCAAGATTGAACCCAAAGCTAAGCACTTCTCCCATTGCAAGAAAGATCAATCTAGTAGGCCAAACCAAACTGATAATTCGAAGAGACTAGCAAAGATAACTTAATCATGCATAAAAGAATTCAGAGGAGATTCAAATATTTCTCATAGATAAACTTGATCATAAACCCAGAATTCATCAGATCTCGACAAACACACTGCAAAAAGAGTTACATCGAATAGATCTCCAAGAAGATCAAGGAGAACTTTGTATTGAGATTCAAAGAGAGAGAAGAAGCCATCTAGCTAATAACTATGGACCCGAAGGTCTATGGTAAACTACTCACAACTCATTGGAAGGGCCTTGTAGATGATGTAGAGGCCCTCCGTGGTCGATTCCCCCTCCGGTGGAGCACCGACGAAGGCTCCAAGATGGGATCTCGCGGATGCAGAAGGTTACGGCGGTGGAGATAGTTTTTCATGGTGCTCCTGGATGGTTTTGGGGTACATGGGTATATATAGGAGGAAGAAGTAGGTCGGTGGACGCTCGAGGGGCCCACGAGGGTGGGGGGCACGCCCACCTATAGGGGGCGCGCAGGGCACCCTCGTGGCTGCATCCTCTATTGCTTGATGTCCACTCCAAGTCCCCTAGATCACGTTTGTTCCAAAAAGATCGCTCCTGAAGGTTTCATTCTGTTTGGACTCTGTTTGATATTCCTTTTCTTGGAAACACTGAAATAGGCAAAAAAACATCAATTCGGGCTGGGCCTCTGGTTAGTAGGTCAGTCCCAAAAATGATATAAAAGTGTAAAGTAAAGCCCATAAACATCCAAAACGGGTAATATAATAGCATGGAACAACCAAAATTTATAGATACGTTGGAGATGTATCAAGCATCCCCAAGCTTAATTCCTGCTCGTCCTCGAGTAGGTAAATGATAAAAACAGAATTTTTGATGTGGAATGCTACCTAGCATAATTCTCAATGTAATTTTCTTTATTGTGGCATGAATGTTCAGATCCAAATGATTCAAAATAAAAGTTCATATTGACATAAGAAATAGTAATACTTCAAGCATACTAATGAAAGCTATCATGTCTTCTCAAAATAACATGGCTAAAGAAAGTTCATCCCTACAAAATCATACAGTTAGGCTATGCTTCATTTTCATCACACAAAAATGCTCTCATCTTGCAAACCCCCGATGACAATCCAAGCAATTGTTTCGTACTTAAGTAATCTCAAACTTTTTTCAACTTTCACGCAATACACGAGTGTGAGCCATGGATATAGCACTATGGGTGGAATAGAATATGATGATGAAGGTTGTGTGGAGAATACAAAAAAAGAGAAAGTCTCATGTTAACTCGGATAATCAACGGGTTATGGAGATGCTCATCAATTGATGTCAACATGAGGAGTAGGGATTGCCATGCAACGGATGTACTAGAGCTATAAATGTATGAAAGCTCAACAAAAGAAACTAAGTGGGTGTGCATCCAACTCGCTTGCTCACGAAGACCTAGGGCATTTTGAGGAAGCCCATCGTAGGAATATACAAGCCAAGTTCTATAATGAAAATTCCCACTAGTGTATGAAAGTGACAACATATGAGACTCTCTATATGAAGAACATGGTGCTACTTTGAAGGACGAGTGTGGAAAAGGATAGTAACATTGCCCCCCTTTTATTTTTCTTTTATTTTTTTTATTTTTTTGGGCCTTTCTTTTTTTTGGCCTTTCTTTTTTTTCTATTTTTTCTTTGGCCTTTCCTTTTTTTCTTTTTGGCCTTTATTTTTTCTATTTGGGGACAATGCTCTAATAATGATGATCATCACACTTCCATTTATTTACAACTCACGAGTTACAACTCAAAAACTAGAACAAGATATGACTCTATATGAATGCCTCCGGCGGTGTACCAGGATGGGCAATGAATGAAAAGTGACATGTATGAAAATTTATGCATGGTGGCTTTGCCACAAATACGATGTCCACTACATGATCATGCAAGGCAATATGACAATGATGATGCGTGTCATGATGATGAACAGAACGGTGGAAAGTTGCATGGCAATATATCTCGGAATGGCTATGGAAATGCCATAATAGGTAGCTATGGTGGCTGTTTTGAGGAAGATATAAGGAGGTTTATGTGTGATAGAGCGTATCATATCACGGGGTTTGGATGCACCGGCGAAGTTTGCACCAACTCTCAGAGTGAGAAAGGGCAATGCACGGTACCGAAGAGGCTAGCAATGATGGAAGGGTGAGAGTGTGTATAATCCATGGACTCAACATTAGTCATAAAGAACTCATATATATTGCAAAAATCTACAAGTCATCAAAAACCAAGCACTACGCACATGCTCCTAGGGGGATAGATTGGTAGGAAAAGACCATCGCTTGTCCCCGACCGCCACTCATAAGGATGCACAATCTAAGAACACCTCATGTTTCAAATTTGTTACACAACTTCTACCATACGTGCATGCTACGGGACTTGCCAACTTCAACACAAGCATTCTTTAAATTCACAATTACCCAACTAGCATGACTCTAATATCACTACCTCCATATCTCAAAACAATTATCAAGTATCAAATTGATCATAGCATCCAATTCACTTCCTATGATAGTTTTTATTATACCCAACTTGGATGTCCATCATTCTAGGACCAATTTTATAACCATATAAAATACCATTCTGTTCTAAAAGACTCACAAAATAATATAAGTTAAGCATGAGAGGTTGACAATTTCTACAAAATCAAGCCACCGTCGTGCTCTAAAAAGTATAAGTGAAGCACTAGAGCAAAAACTATCTAGCTCAAAACATATAAGTGAAGCACATAGAGTATTCTAATAAATTCCAAACAAGCGGGTTTCTCCCAAAAGGTGTGTACATAAAGGATGATTGTGGTAAACTAAAAATCAAAGACTAATATCATACAAGACGCTCCAAGCAAAACACATATCATGTGGCGAATAAAAATATAGCTCCAAGTAAAGTTACTGATAGACGAAGACGAAAGAGGGGATGCCTTCCGGGGCATCCCCAAGCTTAGGCTTTTGGTTGTCCTTGAATATCTTTGGGTGCCATGGGCACCCCCAAGATTAGGCTCTTGCCCCTCCTTATTCCATAGTCCATCAAATCTTTACCCAAAACTTGAAAACTTCACAACACAAAACTCAACAGGAAATCTCATAAGCTCCGTTAGTGCAAGAAAGAAAAATCACCACATAAGTTACTGTAATGAACTCATTCTTTATTTAAATTGGTGTTAAACCTACTGTATTACAAGTTCTCTATGGTTCATACCACTTAATACTAGCCATAGATGCATCAAAATAAGCAAACAACACACGAAAAACAGAATATGTCAAAAACAGAACAGTCTGTAGGAATCTGTAACTCTCGAATACTTATGAAACTCTAAAAATCCTAAAAAAAATAGGAAGTCCTGGGAAATTAGTCTATTGATCTACATCAAAAATAATCAACGCAAAATCACATATCTGTGAATTACTAAAATTATTTTTGTGCGCGCAAAGTTTCTGTTTTTCAGCAGAATCAAATTAACTATCACCATAGGTTATCCTTTAGGTTCTACTTGGCACAAACACTAATTAAAACATAAAAACACATCTAAAAAGAAGCTAGATGAAATAGTTATTACTAAACAGAAGCAAAAAACAAAAAAACAAAAATAAAATTGGGTTGCCTCCCAACTAGCGCTATTGTTTAACGCCACAAGCTAGGCATAAAAGCGAGGATAGATCTAAGTAGTGCCATCTTTGGCACTCAATTCCTCAATAGAGCACTTATAATCTTTAGGGATTTCTCCCTTTTTAGCAATGATTAAGCTCCTAGTCAACAATTCAAGAAATTCATTTGTAGCAAAAGGTTCCTTAATGATAGAGAGACAATCGTGGTGAACACTAATTGATTTGAGATCCGCATTTTCCTTACTAGAAGATTCACCTTTATTTTTAGGAACAAAAATAAATTTGGCAGTTTTAGTAGGAGGAGTTGGAGTATTTTCCTCAGATGAAAAGGCTGACCCTAAGTTGGTAATAATATCCTCAAGTTTACCGATTCTCGTAGAATCTAGATCTATTCTTTCATTAACTATAGGTTCTTTCTATTTAAAAAATTCTGAAGTAACTCCAACCCTAGATCCGTAATGGGTAATTTGGTTATGGATCTTTTTATCCAAATTTTCAGTCAACTCAACAATGGCAACTTTATTTTCAATGATTTCAAGCCTTTGCATCACATGTTCCAAAGTTAAAACAGTTCCATTAACCAAAAGAGGTGGTGGGCCAAACAAATCTAACATAGAATTATAAGCATCAAAAGTATGGCTATTCAAGAAATCCCCTCCGGTAATGGTATCAAGAATGCATCTATACCAAGGAGTAATGCCTACATAAATATTGCAAAGAAGAACGGAAGTAGATTGCTTCCTTGTAGATCTATTTTGAGCATTGCAAATTCTATGCCAAGCATCTTTTAAATTTTCTCCCTCCCTTTGTTTAAAATTGAGAAATTCATGTTCGGGGGTGATAATGAGGATAGGAGGACTAGCCATTACGACGAGCAAACAAAAGACAAGCGAAAGAGAGAGGAGATTGGGAAAGAGAGGCAAATAAAACGGCAAGGGTGAAGTGGGGGAGAGGAAAACGAGAGGCAAATGGCAAATAATGTAATGCGAGGGAGATGAGTTTGTGATGGGTACTTGATATGTCTTGACTTGAGCGAAGACCTGCCCAGCAACGGCGCCACAAATCCTTCGTGATACGTCTTGAGCTTGCGTTGGTTTACCTTGAAGAGGAAAGGGTGACGCAGCAATAGTAGCATAAGTATTTCCCTCAATTTTTTAGAACCAAGGTATCAATCCAGTAGGAGGCTCCTCAAAAGTCCCACGCACCTACAGAAACAAACAAGAACCTCGCAACCAACACAATAAAGGGGTTGTCAATCCCTTCACGGCCACTTGCGAAAGTGAGATCTGATAGAGATAATATGATAAGATAAATATTGTTGGTATTTTTATGATATAGATAGGAAAAGTAAAGATGCAAATAAAAGTAGATAGAAGGCTTATATGATAAAAGATAGACCCGAGGGCTATAGGTGTGGCTTCTCTCAAGATAGCATAAGTATTACGGTGGGTGAACAAATTACTGTCGAGCAATTGATAGAAAAGCGAATAATTATGAGATTATCTAGGCATGATCATGTATATAGGCATCACGTCCTTGACAAGTAGACCGACTCCTGCCTGCATCTACTACTATTACTCCACACATCGACCGCTATCCAGCATGCATCTAGAGTATTAAGTTCTTAAAGAACACAGTAACACATTAAGAAAGATGACATGATGTAGAGGGATAAACTCATGAAATATGATATAAACCCCATCTTTTTATCCTCGATGGCAACGATACAATATGTGCCTTGCTACCCCTCCTGTCACTGGGAAAGGACATCGCAAGATTGAACCCAAAGCTAAGCACTTCTCCCATTGCAAGAAAGATCAATCTAGTAGGCCAAACCAAACTGATAATTCAAAGAGACTTTCAAAGATAACTTAATCATACATAAAAGAATTCAGAGGAGATTCAAATATTTCTCATAGATAAACTTGATCATAAACCCAGAATTCATCGGATCTTGACAAACACACCGCAAAAAGAGTTAGATCGAATAGATCTCCAAGGAGATCAAGGAGAACTTTCTATTTAGATTCAAAGAGAGAGAAGAAGCCATCTAGCTAATAACTATGGACCCGAAGGTCTGTGGTAAACTACTCACAACTCATCGGAGGGGCCTTGGAGATGATGTAGAGGCCCTCCATGGTCGATTCACCCTCCGGCGGAGCGCCGGCGAAGGCTCCAAGATGGGATCTCGCGGATACAGAAGGTTACGGCGGTGGAAATAGTTTTTCATGGTGCTCCTTGATGGTTTTGGGGTACATGGGTATATAGTGGAGGAAGAAGCAGGTCAGTGGACGCTCGAGGGGCCCATGAGGGTGGGGAGCGCGCCCACCTGTAGGGGGCGCGCCGGGCACCCTCGTGGCCGCCTCCTCTGTTGCTTGACGTCCACTCAAAGTCCCCTGGATCACGTTTGTTCCAAAAAGATTGCTCCTGAAGGTTTCATTCCATTTGGACTCCGTTTGATATTCCTTTTCTTCGAAACACTGAAATAGGAAAAAAAACAGCAGTTCGGGTTGGGCCTCCGGTTAGTAGGTTAGTCCCAAAAATGATATAAAAGTGTAAAGTAAAGCCCATAAACATCCAAAATAGATAATATAATAGCATGGAACAATCAAAAATTATAGATACATTGAAGACGTATCACTATGCATGACAAGATAAAAAGTGGGGCTAGAGGTGTTCTAACGCAGTGCTAGGCGATACTGGCGAAGGGGGAAAACATCCGGGAAAGTTTTCCCGGTTCTGGAAGTCTGTCACACAGATGAACCGGAGGGGAAATGTTCGACGTTTGCTATGCTAGGGACGTGTGGCCGACAAACGGACCGCATGCTCGGATTCGTCTCGCCGTTCTGAGCAACTTTCATGTACAAAACATTTTCATCCGAGTTACGGATTATTTTATAAGAATTTCTAAAGTTTTAACAATATTCTAGAAATATTATTATTAAATTAATTCAAATTAAAACAGTTAAAAACTTTTATACTTAGACTGAGCCAGCCATAGTCAATGACATGTGAGGCCACTCAAAGCCCAGCCAGTAGTCAACAGAGTTGACCACTGACTAGTCAAACTGACAAGTGGGGCCCTTCTGTCATACACAGTAGTTAAACCAATTATCTAACTGGGTTAATTAGCTAGGTGGGACACCATAGTCAGTGGCTAAACTAATACCAAATTAAAATAATTAACAAAACAGTGATTAAGGGAGCGGGCCCGACATGTCATTGGCTGATGTGCACAGTCAGCATGTTGACTTGAGTCAACGCGGTCAATCAGGCCCATGGGACCCACCTGTAGTGACCAGGGTGGTTCCTAAGGCTGGCCGTGTACGCGGTGGCGCCGGAGCTTTGCCGCCGGCGACCAAAATCACGGCGCAGGGCTCGGGCACTCGCCGGAATCGAGCTAGGGGCAGCTATTTCGCGTGCGGTTGGCATGGTTCGAACGCGCGCATGACGCTGCGTCGGGTGGTGGTGGTGGCTCACCCGGGGAAGACCGGAATAACCGTCGGCAGAGAGCACGCGTGGCAGCGTCATGCGGGGTCACATCAGGAATGGGCTAGGGAGCACGGGAGGGCGAGAGGAAGGGCTCGCTGGGCTCCTGGGAACACCAGGAGCACGACGGAGGGCTCGGACGGGGCCACGGCAGCGGTGGCCACGGCGGTGACGCAGCAGGGCGGCGACGACCTACGACTACGGCGATAGGGTGAAACACGGGCAGCAAATGAATGGGGAATAGAGGGGAAGCGGGCGGTGCTCACCGACGAGCACAAGGCAGCTCGTTGAGGGCTAGAAGCGCAGGGGGTGGCCGGAGTCGAAGGAGATCGCCGACGACCTGAGGAGAAAGAAGAAGGTACAGATCCGTGCGGTGGGGTTCGCCAGCTCGCATTCATGGCCGTAGTCGATGTACCAGAGCACGGCAGAGCAGCTGGTCACGTCAAAGGAGCACGGGGGAGGCGGTCGCCGCAGTGATGCCAGGTGCGACAGCGGCGATGGCGCTCGGGTGAGGCGGGCGAGCAAGACAGAGAGGGGGAGGAGCGGGTGGATCTGGGAGGCGAGAGATGGGAGTGGAGGTAGGTGGGGAGGAGGCCGAGGCGTCGAGGGGGGGCTCGACCTTATCCTCTTTGAGGAATCGCCATCAAGGCAGTCCGGTGGTGCTCGCCCCTGTTGCGACCCCGGTCGGGGGAACAGGGGGAGAAGGCCACCCGGGAAGGGGCTGGGCCAGACCAGCTGGAACTGTCCCTGGTAGGCCGAGGCACAGGGGGCAGGGGAAGCTTTTCTTTTTATTTTTATTTAACCTTTTATATTTCTGTTTTGTTTAAATTAGGGCATCAAACCACATTGCAAAAATGTTAATTCACCATAATTATTAACAAATGAAAATTTGCCACGTGATGAACATTTTATTTTTGAAATTTCAATACTTTTGAGTTTGACTTGATCTTGAATTTTTGAAACATCGTGAGATTGAAACAGTGTAATCCCACCATTCTCATTTCTCAACAACTTAATGTTTAAGATAACATCAGCTACTCCTAGATCCTTCATCTCAAAACAACAAGATAAGAAATCCTTAACCTCCTTGATTAAATCATGCGTACTAGCATAGTAGATGAACAGATCGAATCTAAGGCACAAACTAGAAACATGAATTCTACCACGATATCAAACAAGAAGGACGGAATCACATACGGTGCAATAGGAGCAACATAGTTGGCATTAATGTTGTCGCCCATGTCATTGAGGAAGAGGTTGCCGAGGTCGGGGAAGAAGTCGTTGTTGGCGAAGTCGTCGCTGCCAGCAATCGCGCGAGCGCGCTTCCCAAAACCTGGTCGCCCCTCTCCCATACAGGCAGGGTTCCACAGGCATGTGGTCCCTTATCGCGGTGCATGCCGAAAGGAGGGATGGAGAAGACTTGCGTGGTGGCGCAATGATCTGGAATGTTGCGAAACCATACGATGCTGCTGCGACTAGGGTAGACATCTGCCTGACTATTTAATGCAAACTGGGTAGGTTGTGGGAGTAAACCTCACGTCCAAGTCATGATCCAAAAGAATCGGAAACGGTTTGGTAATTAACGCGTCTGTTAATTATTAATTAATGACTCATTAATTTTTCCCGAGTAGCAAAAATATAGACAACATGCATAGCTTTGTCCTCGGCTCGGCTCATTCTCGAAACCCGACGCAGCGTGGAGAGGCGAGCGAGGAGGAGGAGCACACATGTAGGTCTCCTCTTCTCATGCTCATACAAGTGGTAGAAGAGCACACCTTATAAAGAGGTGCAACTCCAACTCAACTTCCGGGGTGGGACTAAACTTTAGTCCCACTCACACCACTCACAGCCATGCATGAATGCGCCATGAGAATTTCAGATTTTTAGTTGGGCGTTGGGCCAAAGGCCTACTAACAAATTCCAATAGGAAGGACACCACAGAGCTCGAGGGGATTGGTGAAGATGGGGAGGGAACCAGTGCCAACGTGTGTGATGGGAAGATGAGCATCATTCCCAAAGATGACAGAGGTATGAGTGGGGGAAGGATGGAGAGAAGAAAGGGTACCAGTGTTTGACGCCATGTGCGTAGCAGCACCCGAGTCGACGTACCAATCAGAGGTACTACCGTACGACGAGGGGCCGGAGGTGGCGCTGTGCAGAGCATCCTGGAGCGACGCCATGTCCTAGGTTTGTTGTGGCTGCTGAGGCGGAGGTGGTGCAGGAGCGTAGCCATAGGGAGGCGGCACACCACCGTGGAGCCGTAACCGTATGCCAGCAGGGTAGCCAGCAGGGACGGCATGGCCATCATGGGTTGCAGATGAGGGGTGCCGGGGCGTGGACCGAGCACACCGGCGCCAGGGGGATGCCAAGCGGCGGGCCAGGCTTGGACAAGGCAGTCCAGGAGTTCGGCCCGGCGTCGGGCCGGGTAGCCAAGGAGAGGTCGTGGCGGTTGCGGTCTAGCGAAGCTGGAGGCCCCCCTTGTCGTGCCCGTGCTTCTTCCCGCGCCCACGACTAGCACCGGAGGAGCTAGGATCGATGGCAGGTGCAAGATGTGCTGGCGTGGTAGGGCGCATGATGCCGAGTGCATGGCGCTCTGGTGGCGCACCACCTGTTCAGTGCGGAGCTCCTCCAATAGCAGGAATGACCACGTCTGTAGGAAGGAGGGAAGGGGGTCGCGCGATGTGATGTGTGGGATGGCCGCATGGTACTAGCGGTTCAGACCGCACAACAGATGGAACACCTGCCGTATCTCGGTGAGTAGCTGGCCCAGAGAGCGAAGTTGATTAGCGTAGACCTTGAGCTTGGTGCAGTACTGCATGATTGACATGTCCCCTTGCACAAGGGCGTGGTACTCAGCATCGATGTAGACGGAGCGAGAGAGTTGGTTGGCCCATAAGATGGCGTCGAAGGCATCCTAGACAGCAGCGGCGACGGTGTCCTTGGGCTGCATGAACGCACCGAGGATATCTCGCGAGATGGTGGTGGAGAGCCAGTCTACGATGGCATGATCAGCCATCACCCAGTTGGGGGAGCGGTGCAGGGCATCGGCGGCGACGTGGTCATGGAGCCCAAACATACTGAGCACAATGTCGAAGTGCTGGCGCCATTGGGCGTAGTTGCCGGTGGCAAGGTTAAGGACCACAGGGATGAGATGATGGATGTCAACCGTTTGGAGAATAGAGGGAGGGGTGGGCTGAGCCACGGCTAAAGGAGCAGCAGGGCGATGCGGAGCGTGGCGGGATAGGCCACGGGACGTGGGGAAGCACCATCAGTGGGGTTAGCAGCGGCAGCCGGGATGGCCTCGTCGCCGTTGAGAGAGGGAGTGGGGGTGTGGATGGGGTTGGAATCCATGGCAGTGGAAGGGGGATCATGCGCAAAAGGGTTGAGCAACTCCTCTGCGTCTGATACCATGTAAATGAGATTAGGGATTCAACACACTTGTATTAGCTCAAAGGCTGGGTATATATACACTTACAGAACCACAGCCCTGGCCAGAACGTGTGCCACTACCTCTACAACTACGCCAACTACAACCACTAACACAGGCTAGGCCGTGGGCACAACTGCTCGCGATGACCACCGCGTCAACACCCGCACACACAATGAACTATGTGTGCTAACAATAACATTAAGATCCGGCTCTCCACTATGCCTTGGATGTAAATGCACATTCTGGCTAAAAACATTATAAACACACTTTGCTAACCTTTTATAAGTCGCATGACATCAAAATGTAGTGTATATGCATGCATGGAAGGTACTGACAATAAGGAGATTGCCTTCTCCTTTAGTTTTTAAATTGCCAAGTAATGACAACATAATATCTAGTTGGTGCATTAGTTCAGATGTAATTATGGGCCACCAAATTAAGGTGTTTTCTTTTGTTTGACTCCCTACTACTAAGATTTCATATGATGTGGTTATAACGACCAAGAGATAAATTTTGACTATCAGTTGCATAAATAAGCTTCTCTAGGAAACACTAGTTGGAGAAAGAACTTGGTGTGAAGTGTGAAACATTTGATCTCTGGATAACATTAAGTATTCACTTTTACTTTCCATTCTAGATGGTTGATTCTGCAGGAGAGAGAACTGTAAAACCAGAACGTCGAGAATTACTATTTCCAATAGCAATCAGTTGACGCGATGCTACTTAGAGAGATCACATTGATAATGTTGGCAGCAATTATGTTTCTTTGTAGCTCCTCATTTATCTGAATATGTTTGGTTCAATGGTCAACCAACAAAAACTAAAAATATAGTTGACAATTGTGTGCGATAGCGGAAAATGTCTTACCTCGAGAGAGGGTCTTGCTTCATGTTATATAGAGGGGGCGCAGCCACCCTGGTGCCGATCGGTACAAGGAGTTGTTTACAGAGAGATATTCTAGGGAGAATGCTTGGAGAAGGAGATAGAGATAGATACAATTGAGATAGATGTTTAAACTACCCAACTACCTATTCTATCCTTGGCTCAAATGTAGTATCTTCTCCTAGCATCGGCCGGTCGCATCCAACGTGACATGCACATGTTTAACACCCTCCCTTAATCACAACTTCATCAAGTTGAGATTATGCTTGAAGTCTTCAAAACTTCTTGTAGGCAAGGGCTTTGTGAATCCATCTGCGCGTTGATCTCTGGAATGCACAAAGCGAATCTCAAGTTTCTTCTGAGCAACTCTCTCTCTCTCTGACAAAGTGAAAGTCTATCTCTATGTGTTTTGTCCTGGCATGGAAGACTGGGTTTGCAGAGAGATATGTAGCACCGAGGTTGTCACACCATAAACAAGGAGCTTGTTTACTTTGAACACCAAGTTCCTTTAACATGGACTGAACCCATATAATCTCAGCTGTTGCATTTGCTAATGCCTTGTATTCTGCCTCTGTACTTGACCTGGACACAGTAGCCTGTTTTCGTGCACACCAAGATATCAAATTTGGTCCAAAGAATACTGCAAAACCACCAGTAGAACGTCTGTCATCCAGACAGCCTGCCCAATCAAAGTCAGAGAAGGCACTAACAAGAGTAGAATGTGACTGGCTGAAACTTAGGCCCATACTTAGAGTGTGCTTCACATATCTGACTATACGTTTTGCAGCTGTCAAATGAACATTGGTAGTTGCATGAAGAAATTGGCAGACTTTGTTAACAGCAAATGAGATATCAGGCCTAGTATTTGGTGTTGTCCTCTGAACTCCAGAGTTCACCCTCTACAAGAGCACTACAAAAAAAGACACATCCGTGACATTTTGGGCCGAACGAATTTTTTTTTGTCATACATATGACACTTCTATGACGATAATTGTGAAAAAACCGGTATCATCATAGATGTGGTGGGCTCCTACTTCTATGACAAAAAATCATGACAGAAAATGGGATTTTCATCCTGGGCGGGCCGGAGACGCAACTGCATGACATTCTTTGGGCCGTCCATGACGGAAAAACGGTGGTAGAAGCAAGGGGGAGGAAAATTTCGGGTAGTTCCCGGTTACGGTGGGAGGTCGGGGGCCGAGCGATGCGCGTTTCTCTCGTACAGGTACGCGCATGTGTGTGAGGCGTTGGCTCTAACTGAACCCGAGCGAGGCGTTGGGCTCTAACTGAACCCGAGCTATTGCACTGCAGGCTACGTGTTACTGAACCCGATCGATCGATCGATGGCTGTTAACTGAACCCGATCAAGCAACTCCTTCGCTACTGCTGCTAACTGAAGCCGATCGATGCTGCCTCTGGGATGAACAGTGAGCATTGCGCGAGGGGTGGGGGTGGGGGTTGGGTTGGATGAACAGTGAGTGGTGGCGTTGCCTCTGGATGAACAGGACCCGTGGTGTGGTGGAGGGCTGGATGAAGAGTAGACGGTGGAGGGGTGCCCGTGGAGGGGTGGTTGAACAGGACCCCGTGGTGTGGAGGGCTAGATGAACAATAGACGGTGGAGGCTAGATGAACAGGAGCCCGTGGAGTAGCGCACGGTGGAGGGGTGGTTGAACAGTAGCCAGTGGAGTAGCGCACGGTGGAGGCTGGATGAACAGGAGCCCGTGGAGGCTGGAGGAGGTCGACGGTGGAGATGAACAGTATCCTGTGGAGTCCCGTTTTGCGGTACGCCACACCCCTCCCGATGAGCAGGACCCCCGTTTTGACCGTAGCGCTCCAACAAAAGTTCGTTTCATCCGTTTTGCGGTACGCCACACCCCTCCCGATGAACAGGACCCCCGTTTCGACCATAGGAGGTCCGTTTCGTCCGTTTTTCTATACGCCACTCCCCTCCCGATCAACAGGACCCCCATTTCGACCGTAGGAGCTCCGTTTCCTCCGTTTTGTGGTACCCCACACCCCTCCCGATCAACAGGACCCCGTCCCGAATGTAGGAGGTCCGTTTCCTCCGTTTTGCGGTACACCAGGCCTCGTTTCCATCGCCTGTTCCGTCCAAGCCCTCCCGATGAACACAACGACGCATTCTGTTCCGACCAAGCCGGTTGGCTCCCACGCGTTCCGTTGCCTCCCGATGAACACGACGCATTTCGTTGCCTCCCCATGAACACGACACATTCTGTTGCCTCCCCATGAACACGACGCATTTCGTCGCCTCCCCATGAACACGAGCCCTCGCCATACGTATGCGCGAGTAGGCATTCGAGACCCCGCCCGTATGTACACATATGTGGCCGTATTTTCTTTCTTGCACCCTGGCCGCTGTACGTACGTGTACATGCTACGTGCGCGCCTCTACTATGACACGTGCGCGCCTCTACATCGACCAGTATATATGTACGTACACGTTCGCGACCAGAATGACAATGCTACGTATGCTTCGACCAGGTGGGTCCCGACTGTCAGGCACTTCCTTGCGTGCGAAGATGTAGCTCGTGGGTCCCAGCAGTCAGGGGGGCGAAGCATTTTGGTTTTGTTTTTTTGCCCGGACACACTTCCTTGCGTGCGAAGGTGTAGCTGGTGGGTCCCAGCAGTCTGGGGGAAACTTTTTTTGCAAAATACGGTGGCCCGTCCGGTGGGTCCCTGCTGTCAGGTGGAGGAATAATTATTTTGCGCGTAATAAGGAGGCACTTCCTTGCCGCCGCCATGGACCCAGTTGTCAGCCTGTCCATGCACAATACTCTTTCGATGGAAGTCGGTCGTTGACCACATTGACCACGCCGCGCTGAGAGCACCACGGCAGTGGACGACGGCGAGGCCTAGGAAGGGGGTGACACGGAGGCAGGGAAGACTCGGCAGTTGTTTCCCACGCAGAGGGGAGTACGACTGTACGAGGGTTTACTGGTTCGTCTAGTCTCGCCGAAGAATAACAACAGGTGTGGGTGAGTAGAGGAATGGCTAGGCCAGCGAAGGGTGTACGATGGGGCGGTGAGGCCTGCGCGGCAGCACAGCTGGCCGTGGGGAGGAGGGAGCAGGCAGTCCTGCCGGCGCTTGTTTTAGCGGCTGGAGCAGGAAGAGCAGAGATTGAAGAAGCACGACGGCTGTTGGATGGACATCCAACAATCACTGCTTGTGCGTCAACCTTTTTAGGAAAGCCTCAAATCTGTGGAAAACAGCATACAGCCCATCTGCCATTATTTCTAATAATTTACAGCCCATTCGCTAATTCTTAAGGTTTTTTGGAGCCCATATTCTTTTTGTTAGCATTACAGCCCATATCGTGGCCATGGTTAAAAAATTATACGAAATTTTGCATATTTCGGTGCGGTCCAAACTGTTTTTAATCCCGAAATTTCGACTCACATTCAAACTGATTTTAAAAATAAATGTATATCAATATAAAATCCAACAAATTCTCCACGCACAAAAATTAATGTAATTTAAAATCTTGAAATGAAAAAAATAATATATGAAACTAATTGCCGGTTTGATGTGTTTTAAAAATGTACAACCCATTTCTCAATGGGCCATTTTCTCGGCTAGCCGAATGAAAGCTCTCCTCGTCTTGAAAGATTTGCAGCCCAACAGGCCTGATAAAGCGACTTACTTGGAAAATCACAAAAAAATTGGGCTGTGGCCGTGGACCCAGCTGTCAGCCTCTCCACGTACAGTCTCTTACGATGGAAGTCGTTCCTTGACCACGTTGACCACGCCGTGCGGAGAGCACCACGGCGGTGGACGACGGCGATGTCTAGGAAGGGGACGACGCGGAGCCGGGGAAGACGCGACATTGGAAGCCCGCGCTGAGAGGAGTACGAGGGTTCACTGGTTCGGCTGCGGTGTGAGGCTGTCGTCGCCGCAGGGCCTGGCCAGCAGTGGGAATAGCAGGGGGCGGTGAGGCCTCCGCGGCAGCACAGCCGGCCACGGGAGGCAGGAGCATGCGGCACGACCGGCAGTGCTTTGGGCGGCTGGAGCAAGAAGACCAGAGGTTGAAGAAGCACTACGGCCGTTGGATGGACACCGTACGGTCACTGGAGCTAGAATTGTTCATATTAACTAAGTTGACAAAGCCCTTCATCCCCGTCAACTTAGGGCATGTACAATGGTTCTATCTTAAGAGTGCCATGTAGGATAAATGATGAGGTGCAGGAGAGAGAAATCATAAGAGAAGGCTTGTCTTCTCTTATTTAAGAGAAGACAAGAGATGATATCTTAGCACAATTTGTCTCACTATGTTTTTAGGAACAACTAATTGAAGATAAGGCTAAGAGATGACCCATTGTAGATTTGTTTTTTGTCATCTCTAATTTACATGCAAAATTAAAGATATGACTATCTTATCAACCATTGTACATGCCCTTAGTAGGCCCACAAGTCAGCCTCCCACCAAGGTGGGTCCCAGCTAGCCGGGGGAGTATTCATTTTTTTGTGCGTAATAAGGAGGCACTTCCGGTGGGTCCGAGCTGACAGCGGGGGGAACGTTTTTTTCGTGAAATACAATGGCCCGTCCGTTGAGTCCCAGCAGTTAGGGGGAAACATTTTTTTTTGCAAAATACTGGTGGCCCGTCCGGTGGGTCCCCGCTGTCAGGTGGAGGAATAATTATTTTCCACGTAATAAGGAGGCACTTCTTTGCGGCTGCCGTGGACCCAGCTGTCAGCCTCTCCACGTACAGTACTCTTCCGATGGAAGTCGGTCGTTGACCACAATGACCACGCCGCACCGAGAGCACCACGACGGTGGATGACGGCGAGGCCTAGGAAGGGGACGACGCGGAGCCGAGCAAGACGCGGTAGTGGATGCCCACGCGGAGAGGAGTACGAGCGTTCACTGGTTCGGCTGTGGTGGGAGGCTGCCATCACCGCAGAATAACAGGGGGTGTGGGTGAGTGGAGGGATGGACTGACTAGTGGTGGGAGTAGTATGGGGGCGGTGAGGCCTCCGCGGTAGCACAGCCGGCCACGGGAGGCAGGAGCAGGCGACACGACCGGCGCTGCTTTGGGTGGCTGGAGCAAGAAGACCAGAGGTTGAAGAAGCACTATGGCCGTTGGATGGACATCATACGGTCACTGGACTATTGACTAAGTTGACAAAGCCCTCCGTCCTCGTCAACTTAGTAGGCCCACAAGTTAGCACAACAATATGGTGGGTCCCAGCTAGCAGGGGGTATTCATTTTTTTGGGCGTAATAAGGAGGCACTTCCTTGCGTGCGAAGATATAGCTGGTGGGTCCGACCTGTCAGCGGGGGTAACATTTTTTTCACGAAATACAGAGGCACTTCCTGTGGGTCCTAGTAGTTAGGTGGAGGAATCATTATTTTGCGCGTAATAAGGAGGCATTTCCTTGCGTGCGGCCGTGGACCCGGCTGTCAGCCTCTCCACGTACAGTCCACTTCCGGTGGATGTCGTTCATTGACCATGTTGACCAGGCCGCGCCGAGAGCACCAGGGCGGCGGACGACGGCGAGGCCTAGGAAGGTAACGACACAGAGGCAGGGAATACTCGGCAGTTGTTTCCCATGCGGAGGAGTACGAGGGTTTAGTGGTTCGTCTGCCGTCGCCGGAGAATAACAACATGTGTGGGTGAGTAAAGGGATGGCTAGGCCAGCGATGGGAGTACGGTGGGGCCGTGAGGCCTGCGCAGCAGCATAGCCAACCGCGGGAGGAGGGAGCAGGCAGTCCCGCCGACGCTTGTTTGAGCGGCTGGCGCATGAAGAGCAGAGATTGAAGAAGCACGACAGCCGTTGGATGGACATCCAATAATCACTTCTCTCGTGTGTTGACTAAGTTGACAGGGCGTTGCGTGTGCATCAACCTTTTTTTTATGAAAGCATACGCGTCAACCTGTAGTAGGCGCACAAGTCAGCCTCAAATCTATGGAAAACAATATACAACCCATCTGCCATTATTTCTAATAATGTACAACCCATTTTCTAATTCTTAAGAACTTTTCTAGAGCCCATCTTCTTTTTGTTAGCATTACACCCCATATTGTGGCCACGGTTAAAAAGTATACAAAATTTTGCATATTTCGGTGCGGTTAACTCTTTTTAATCCAGAAATATCGATTCACATTCAAACTATTTTGAAAAATAATTTATATAAATATAAAATCCAAATAATTGTCCACGCATAAAAATCAATGGAATTTAAGATCTTGTAATGAAAAAAATTGAAACTAATTCCCGGTTTGATTTGTTTTAAAAATGTACAACCCATTTCTGGGCAAACCAAATGAAACTCTCCTCATCTTGAAAGATTTGCAGCCTAGCAGGGCCGATAAAGCAAGTAGGCCTTGTTTGGGTATTTCTTTAAAAAAAATAGAACTGGGCTAGCTATTTTCAGCAAGAAAAAACACAACTGGGCTCATGATGTGGTAAACATAAATATAATCCTGGCTAGACGGGCCATAGCCCCCACACAACCCCCGCAAAACTAGTATAAATAACAACTGCTTGTTCTTCAAAAACAAAAACTGCGCGACTTGCTGGGTCCCTGGTGTCAGCCACTCATAGTGTAATTCTCTCGTTTATTGACTACGTTGACAATGGCGTGAGCCCCAGATGTCCAACCATTAGGAGGAACCACATTTTTGGCTTGTACTATAGAGGCACTTGCTTGCGTACTGCCATGACGCTAGTGGGTCCCTACTGTCATCCTCTCCACGTACAGTCATCTCCTTGTTCCTCTCGGTTGTTGACGACATTGACAACGCAAGAGGGCGGCACACCGCGCACGGCGAGCGAACCAAGGCTGCAAGGTGGAGGACTACGGCGAGGCCTCGGACGAAACGAACAGGAGCCGTTGAAGATGCGTCGGTCCAGTCGCAGGCGGAGGGGAGTACGAGGGTTGACTGGTTCGGGCGCGGGTGCGTGTTGGGGCTGACGTCACCGGAGAATAACAGGATGTGTGGGGGAATAGAGGGAGGGACTGGCCAACGTTGGAGGGTACGTACGGTAGGGCGGCGGAGGCGTAGCCAGCCATGGGAGGTAGGAGCAGGCGGAACTGACGGGGTGGTTTGGTTTGGGCAGCTAGAGGACGAAGAAGACAAGATATAGAAGATACACGACAGTTGTTGGATGTCAATCCAATGGCTGGTAAGCAACATTGTTTGTTGACTGGCTAGTAAGTCGACACCACCTTGGATAGGCTATTTCCTCGCGGGTCCCAAATGTCAGATTCCAAATCTGTCATGGTCATGCAGCCTTTCCTATGAAAACTTACAGCCCATTTGATGTGCTAGTTCGAAATAAGTTTGTGGGTGCTGGTGGGGGCTAATCACTTGGCTTCTGTAATGCACAGTGAGCTCAAGCAGCCGGCGAGAGTGATGTTATTTCCCTTGGTTGGTATTTGTTACAATATTTCACTCTAAATTAAACGAATGGCAAGCCATTTGCCTTGTTTCAAAGAAAACATGATAGTCACAGCTGAGTTGAAAAGGGTAGGAACATCTAACTCTATCTTATAAACTTTACAAAAGCACAAGGGTTAATTGTTCATCAGGTTTACAAAACATCTAACTCCCGCACTATTTTCGGCAGTCACAGTTAAATGGATCGGTCAGGTCCATAGAATGAACATCCCGGGTCGTAAAATTTACTGGATTATGACCACAATATGTTGTAAATAGAAGCCCGGCATGTTCAGAAGCTCTTTTGCCCACCTGAAACTCCTTTTTTTGCTCTTCGACATACCCATCCGTCAAAACTTAAGCCTGATGGACAATAGTAACCTCGCATTCAGCAGGAAGAATGTGACAAATCTTGTGTTTGCACGGTTGGCTACATATCGTTCTAGCGTTATTGTCTTCAATCGAATCTCATGAGAAGTGAGAAAATCCCGATGCTTACGAACCCACCGATTGGTTATAACTTTCTTACCCCGTCCTGTTGCCTAAATAGACATGAAGATTGAAAACAGTTAAGGTCTAAAAGAAGAGTGTCGAAAGAGCAACAGCTGAACGGTTAATTCTAGTACACTATATGTGGGCTACCAATGTGCGTGAAATTATCAGCTTTATATACAACTTCTCCAGACATGGAAAGCATTGCAGCAAGCCAATAATCTTGTTCAGATCAAAACTATTCATTTAGATATATAAGGTCTTGACAGAATCCAGCACCATTGATAGGCCATCCATGGAGAAACTCTTCATTGAGCATAGAACATAATATTAGTACAAAATGTGTACTGCAAGATGATATATAAATTATGCGCAGAAACTTAAAATGCAGCCTATGGTTACAAGTGTAGATGATAATATAAAGTACCTGAAGAACTATGGAGCCAAACACCATATTGAAATGAGCACAGAGCTCATGTATTACACCCAAGGTCTCCAGTTTAGGCGCAGAGAGGACGGTTATTTGCAATGATGAATAACTAGAATCAAGGATCATCCTTTGAAGTGAAGGGGCATCTTGGATGATGAGCTGCCTTCCGTCAAAAGAAATTCCAATTCTTACAAGGTTAGGCGACTTTATTTGGAGACAACCGATTCTAACTATAAAAACAAGCACCAAGCACTCCAGCGCATGGCAACTGGAGTGGATGATGTTGTGCAATGAGGCCTTCCTTTATACGGACCCGCACAAGTGAAAGTTTCTTGAGAAATGGGAGTCGAAGGTTTAGTACCATATTATCTGGTAGGTAGCATAGCGCAAAGGTGGCGGTGTGGAGAGAGGAGGAAAACCGCGAGATGGACATCGGTGCTGAGGTCACAAGTTCATGGCGTTCGGTATGTGGTATGTGATTTCTAGGGGAATGGTAAAACTCAAGCAGCTGTAGTTCTGTGAATTCAGGGGATTTCAGCCAGCCGTCCACTGTGCAGGGCATGGTATGCTTGCTCAGGTAGCATGACGGGATGCAGAGGCTTTGAACGGAGCCCTGGTGGGAGGAGATGATGGCTCTGGGGATTTCAAAATCATTGAAGAGAGATAGATGGCGACAGTGGAGATTAAGGGGCACGGTGCGCCATAGAGGGCGCCACCGAATTGAGAGGACTTGGGTGCGGCAGCAATCCTTGGTGGGGAGAAGCGAGATGATCTCCCCAAGGACGGCATCCGGGAGATCGCTGATCAGGTCCACCCGAGGTTCTACGGGTTCCTGGGATCCGGTGGGGGCGGGGTTACCGCTTCTCCCCGCGCTGCCGGGTGCGGGATCTACAACATGCATCGCCGCTGGCGGGAGCCTCATCTTCTTGGCGCTGGGGTCAGCCGACTCCATTTTCCTCAAGGGCGTCGCGTCGCACTCACGGATTTTGATCAGAGTAACGAATGACGAGCCTAGTTGTAGTGCGAGTGAAGAATAAGGGGAGCTGGGGGTTTTCTGTAGGAGTGAGGAAGAAGGGGAGCTGGGGTTTTCTGTAGGAGTGAGGTAAGGAATTTGGGGGGTACGAGTGGAGCAAGCTGACGTGAGGTGGGTGGGTGTGAGGAGGAAGAAGAGCACCCAGGTTTTTTTGGGGGGGCGGTGTGCTGGGTATGGGTAGCGCCTCTCATTCCGTAAATATATGGGCTTTTGAATTGATTTTACTATTGACTAGTGTGGATGGGCTGTTTTTTCTTGGGCCCAGAGAAACAATTACTACTAGTACAGTGGAGACACTCTACAGCTACCCAGAAAAACAATTACTACTAGTACAGTGGAGACACTCTACCGCTTCTGGCTCCTCCTAGGTCATTGAAACGTCTCCCTCTACTGAATGATGTTATACATTTGTTCACCGACATGCGGGCCATGCAGTGCGAGGGCCCAAATGCCATCCACCAAATTAGAAGGTAGTATGCAGGCAGAGAGTCACCCCGGTCGTAGCGCGGCAGTAACGAGCCGTCGTATCACAAAACCCCACCTCCCTGCAGTCTAAGTTTGACGGATGAAGCAACCATCATTTCACTCTTCGCTGAATCCCCTTCTCCCTCACCATTTTCAAGAAAGGCAACACTCGCATCTGCCACTGTTCTTCTCTCCCAACGAAGGGAAGGTAAGCAGATCCGTGATGTTGGTATATTTTCATTCAGAGAAAAAAAAACTTTTGCAAAAGCAGTAACTGATCCTCACTCTCTTTTTTGTTTCATTGTCATTGCGATTGTGTTTTCCTTTTAGTGGTCTCCTAGTATTCGTCAGTTTCATGATGGACCAAGGAGAACCAGGCAAAGATCTGCCGATATTGGACCAGACGCAGGAGGCTGATCCCCATGAGACAGAGAGCTCCAAGAAGATGGAGGCAACCACCGAGCCGACCCCAGATACGCTCATGGCCACTACTGAGATGGTCAACGCCCCGTTTGAGGTTACAGCCCACGTGGCACTGCAGGAGTAGTTTTCCCCCTTCGAGGATGTGTCCCCCTGCTAAGCTGCCCAAGGTGTCCCCCCACCCCCCCACCCCCCATTTGAGGTTGTGGTGATTTTTTTTAGAAAAGGAAGTATGTGGTGATTAATAATGCAAAATTTTATTAGCTTCGATGCCATGCTATACATAGTGGTTTAAATAACTTGTGTTTCTTATACTAAAAAGTAATTCAGAATTTTTTTCTGTTTCAATTAGAGCCCTGATGCAGACAAGGATTGTGTGGTTGTACATGTCACTCGCTATGAGGCGGATGACCTGAATATACGCACTGGGAAAACAGAGTTCTTAGGCTGTTGGATCCTGGAAGCCATTTGCGGTTACCAATGAAGAGTTGTATTCCAGCCTCACTGTTGTCAGGCGTGTTGTCCAGGGTGTACTGAAGCACAAGAAGTTCAAAGCTACTCCTTCGTTTGTGAGGCATACTATTCTTGTCAAGCTTACGCAGGAAGATGACGTGGCATGCCTCCACAAACAAGTTTATCAGTGGCAAGGCCACAAGGTTGTCTTCATGAAGGTTCAGAGGATTGATCTGCTGCGGGACGTCCTCGATGATGTTCATAGCAAGGTCCATCTTGTGTCCAGCCCAAATTAGATCGAGGAATGAAATAGTTGCCCTAGCTAGTGTTTAATAGTAGTTTGGATTGTGTCTAATTATTCGAACCTTGCCTATTATCGACCCCTCTGGGGCTAGCACTCTGTTTGAATCCGTCCATGGGAACTGCTTCTACTTTTGTGTGCCCGTGAATCATGTGAGAACCATCATAATTATTGCTGAAATAGATGCGTCCTCACTAGTTTTTTCATGAATATGGCATGGTGAGACCTAAGTTGTCATGGTTTATGATACGAGCTGTGTGTGTTTTGATGAAATAGAGCACTCGTTTGAGAACTGTGCGTCGACGTATACATAAGTACTTGTAAACACTGTTGGTGCTACCCCACTTGTAAGCATTTATGCAAAACACAGCACATTGGCTCAGCTCACTTCAACACTAGACTATCAACCAGCTAACAATCAAGAATTTGATGTCTTGCATATAAGCAATTATGTATCTTGTTACAGTGGTTCATGCAGTTAATTGAGGCCACAATGTAATAAATTCCAAATGTTCACACTCTAGTCCAGCGCTCATGTGGAACACTCACATTAAACTCGTCTTCATAAAAAACTTGAAAAGCATAAGTGAAGCAATTTTATACATCTCAATGATGAACATAACAAACATATACTAGTTCACAGCAAAAGACAAAGTTGTGAGAAGGTTTACAAATCAGGAAAAAACAAGCCAGGCTTCTCTGAGCAAAGGGCCTCCCGGCAGGCTTAAATTTCCTGGAGTTCACTCTGGTTTTTTCTTGTTGCCACCATCCGGGGTTAGGTTCTCTCATTCTAGAATAACCAATTATAATTGTGGTCTCAGCTGGAATGTTGAACTGAACCATGCAGTGTACTGACCAGCTGAAATACTTGTGCATTCCACTAAATTTAAGCACTGTTATTTGCAGAAATAAGCAGACCACAATGCCTCTTGTCCGTGCACCTGTCCAAAAAACTGTCGTGCAGCTGTGCCAGCTAGTCCTCGGTCCATGGATGAACTGGTAGAAAGTGCATTCCAGACTAGGATGCAGTTGTTTTCGCTCGTCCCTGCACTGCAATCAGGAAGTAAAACGTACAAATCAGCTTCTTTTAGATTGCGTTGGTCATACTACCTTAGTTACTACCAATGTAGGGATACCTTGAAGACGGGAGGTTAGACGACGACAACAAGGGATAGCCATCTTATTTTGCACAGTTGTACTAAAACTGAGGTGTGTGCTTTTGATTGCGCGGATAGAAACGATACGGAGATAGACATCCCGAAACGATATGGAGACAGACATCCCTGTTTGCGCAAATACGAAATACGATTATTTAAACAGTGACAGATATTACTACTTTCCCCCGTTTCCTCTTAGAACCAAGTCCTAGATTCATGCTACAGCTTTCCCACTTTCTTCCCTGTTTGAACCAACGCTTTGAGTTGACTGTATGAACTAGATTTACTTCTAATAATAGTAGAAGTCTAGGTGGCTTTGGATCAGCGGACGAAAGTAGAAAAGGATCCACACGAAGGGGGAAGAGCTGGGGCAGTAGAGCAAGGTAGGTTTCGAAGGAATATATACCTGAGGGTCGTCGGCATGTGGCAAAGACGGCGTCGGGAGGCCGCATCTTGGCCACAATACCGCAAGGAGGAAGAAGGGGCCGGAGGCCCTCCCAAGCCGACGCTCTCTCGGAGAGAACGGCACGGCCGCCGATCGGGACGTGCGGGCAGCCGTTGGTCTCCTCCCTCGCCGCCGACGATAGCGTGAATGATGCACCTACACCCCTGCCCCGGTGGAGGTTGTCCGGCCGGATTTGTGACCAGCCGTGAGCTGAGAGAGAGTGTGTGGCCACCTATGTCTTGCTTAGATCTGGAGAGCATGAGAGAGTGAACGAGAGGAACCCTAGTAAAGCAAGCGCTAAGGCTCCTGCTTTTATATATAGTGGAGTGATTTTGTTGTACCAGCTTCAAAAAAATGCGCTCCTACGTGTACCCGCAAGTGGGTGTGAGAGAACTAGTGTGTGCGTGCACCGCTTCTCTTCGTGAGAGTACAATATGCTATGCCCAAAGAACGTTCGCCGCAAGAGTAATAGTATAAGTGTGTGACGTGTGAGCTAAAATAAAATGTGTGCTCCGTCTTTTGGTTTTTAGAAGTTCTGAGGGTAGGCTGTGAAGAGCACATATGTGTGTGACGTCTACCTGCAGATAGACGGTGGGTGCGACGTGCGAGTCTGCGAGAGGACTCGGGAGAGTCGTGACTCGTGAGGGTGCATGCGCGTGAGAGAGAGGGGGGCACGTATCAATGCAATGCATGTGTCTGTAAATCATTATTCGACAAACGTTCGCCACAAGCCTTTTCCTGACGAACGACGTAAGAACCGTTAGATCGGCATCCGACAGTGTCAGTTTTGCCATGTCATTTAACTGAACAGCCACTCCTCCTATACACAAATCTTCCACGTGAGTGTTAGCAACTGCCGTATGCTCCCTCCATTCCGAAATGCAGTGCATATAGCTTTATTGAAGATTCGAACCTCGCAAACTTTTACCAAGTCTTTGTGTACCAAATTGCACATGTAGAATACCCTATATATATCATTTCATTCATCTTCGAGAGGTAACTATAAAGATGGGTGAGGAGTCTACAAAGAAAGACCATCGTATCACCCGCAGCAATTTCAACCATCCTTTAGTGTCGAGGAATATCATAGGAACTCTATATGATATGATTTTTAAAGGATTTTTTTCCTTTAGAGCCAATTGGTTCATAGGAATAGATTCATATACTCCACATTTCAAATGAAATAAACATGATATCATTTCTATAGCTTTAGAGCCACTTCGTTCATATGAATGGATTCCTATACTCCCTTAATTTCAAAGGAAAATAAACATTAGCGTATATTCAATAGAAAAGTTCCTATGATATGAACCAACATGTCATCTCTAGATTCAATAGAAAAGTTCCTATGATGTGAACCAAATGACATCTCTTTTCCAATCCCTACTCATAGGAATTGAGATGCTCCATGTCATCTCTTTCCCTACAACTTCCATGTATACATCTTCTATTCCTAAATAGATAGTACAACCCACTAGTAGCTTTTTGCCAAAACATGCAACTATGGCACAAGAACTATATAGTGTGCCAATAACTTTGAAAGATGGTCGCTGGATGAAGCTAACTCGATAGTGTAGAGATAGGCAAATCCGAGCACTGCTGGCCGTTGGATATCATCAAAATTCCACCAGATCTGCCACTTGTACAGTTTAGAAGACTCCGTGGTTGAACTTAAGCATAATGCACAAACCTCAAAACACAAGCACTTCTCCTTTGTTCTAGAATCCTCTGTATCATAATTGATTATTATTTTTAAATGAATTTCCATTATTTGTTTTTTACTTTATGATTTACAATGCACAACCCCATGAATCTTAACATTCTTATAAAACTATCAGAACTAAACGAACATCTACATCATGCATATATGACTCAAAGCTTTACATGCTATAGTGTGTATTTATTCATAATTTGGTTTCGAAATCTCATGCGTTCAATACATGTGTACCTTACTAGTTTTGAGTAGCGTAGCAAATTTCACGCTGCCCCGGGTATATCAAAATGCAGGGCCCATGCATCATTGCCTTTCGGTCGAACCTACGTCCACAATTTTTTCTACGTACTATATCACCCAAAATGCTGCCTCGTTCCCGCAAAACCAAGCAGCCCACACATATTTAAGGCGTCGACTCGAACCCGTTTACTATGACGTGGCCCCGCACGCCGTAGTACTCCTACAAACCCTACCATCATACTCATCATCGGTTTTCTTCAAGAGAACGAGGGAGAAGCCAATTTGTAGTGGAGGCGCTTTCAAAAAAAGGATCTGTAGTGGAGACCCCTACCCTAGGGTGCCCTAGGTAGCTGCCGCACTCATCATTGTTTTCTCTTTTCTTTATGCTCTTGCGCCCTAGAGTGAAATGATGGTTGCTTCGTGCGTCCAACTTAATGCGGGAAAGGTGGGGCTTTGTGATTTGACCCCTCATCGCTCATTTTCTACTACTGCGGCGCTATGAACGGGGTGCCTCCAATTCCAACCGCTGCTCCAAACTGTAATTTGGTGCATCGCACATGGAACAAGACGGTGGATGAGCCACATGTTGGCCAAAGGGGTCCTGTTAAGTGTGTCGCCATTTCGTGTGCGGACTGACCCTGCTTGAGTTGCTACGCCAACACGACAGGAGCAGCCTACCACTTGGTTTTGCTCCTTGGTGAATCCCTACTACATTGATCTAAAAAGATACATGCTGAACTACCCTCTCCATCTCGGTTTTTTATTTTCAGGCGTCTCGGTTTATAGGGCCTGCACGTAGTTCTAGGTCATCCATTTGACTAACTAAATATGAGTTACTATGTCACAAAAAGTATATCATTGGATTATTAAGCGGATGTAGTTGTATTTAAAAGTCGAGGGAGAGGCTTTTCCTGCGCGGTAGGCAGCGGGGCAGTTCCGCCTAGTCGGTTCAACAGAGATGCGAGAAGACGAGGGAGTAGGCTGCTGCAAACGTAGGGTTGTGTGATTTGACAGCGAGTTACTGCTGGACAGGTGGGGCCCCGTGATTTGACTTGCCATTATCATTTTAGCTGCTGCGCTATGACCGGCGTGAGTCTCCCGATTCCTGACCACCTCCATACAGGTGCCTCTCCCAATGCTCCACCATGTAGTAGAGGCTGGCTCTTGCATGAGAGCCCACTTCTCCACTTTTTCCTTGCCTCTCTTTCCTCCACATATGCAAACATGCCATGTAAAGCACACTATTGTACTTACTTGCTCCTATAGGTCCTTAAGCTTGCCACATAGGCATAAAGTCTAATGTGGCAAGTTAATCAAGAAGAGAGAGACTAGTTTGGTGACCCAAGGAAGAAACGGTGCTATGCGCGTGTACCTAGGTGAAAAGACAATTTTGAGTCTATAGCTAATTAAATGAAGCAAACTTAGCAACACCATTTCATTGGAAGAGGTCACTCCTTGGCAAATGCAATAAATACTAGTACTCCCTGTGTCCCATAATATAATAACGTTTTTGGCACTACACTAGTGTCAAAAATGTTCTTATATTATGGGATGGAGGGAGTATGAAGAAAGAGATGGAGAGAAGTAAAAAAATACACTTATAGCCAACCTTATAGCCAAAACCTTGTTGTAGTATGAGTAACTAAGCGATGACTATCTATGACATGCCGACATCAGATAGCCTAACGCACCGTGTTAAATCTCCAAGGGCGTGACCGCACGGGCGACGTGACGGTCGTGGTAGGCGCAACCATGATACGGGCTGCTGGCAGCCCTTGGATCTGAGATCAAATGGTCGCATGCTAAGTTGCTGAAAATTTGCAGAATAACCCTCCAGGATAGGATATTCACCCATAGGTCTAGAATCACGCCATGCAACCGTTCGATCTCAGATCCAAGGGCTCTCGGAAGCACGTATCATGGGAGAATGGAAATCCACTACCCTATCATTCGCACGCTGGCAGTCCGCTCCTACTCGTCCCCGCACGTCCTTTAATACTACGGCGGTTTGCTCCTAGTCGTCCCGTCCTTTCACATTACGGCAGTTCCACTAATCCTAACCCTCCTCCCAAATCCATGGAGTCCCAAATCTCCCCGATCGGCGGTGAGTACAAGGTTAGAACCATCAGCGGCGATGAGTTCGACGTCATCTACACACCCGTTCTTCCGTGACGGTGAAAGGATGCCTTTCTTGCTTCAGACGCGTGTTCGAAGACTTAGATGATGAGTGCGTAGTTGGGCTAGATGTTGAGTACACCATGCTCCTGGGACGAGAGAAGGATCTAAAGGACGAATAAAGGAAGAAGCCCGCCATGATCCAGGTTTGCGTGCATGACTTATGCTTGATCTATCACATATGCCATGCCAACGTTGAGTGCCAGGATTTTATGGACTTCCTCGAGAGAAACCTAGTCAAATTCGTTACTGTAGACTTTGGTAACGACAAAGAAGTCCTGCGTCGGATAGGCCTCGTTGTAGGCAACATCTTCGACCTCCAGAAGAATCAGCTGGTGCCCTCTTGTCAGCCTTCAATGCTGACCCTGGCAGGAGCCATGGTTCATCCTTCGTACGGTAATCTGGAGAAACCTCATTACACGTTTCATCGTCATGCATGCCAGCGGAATATACTAGATATAGACCACATCCACTACGCTTCAATGGATGGCTACCTTTGCTTCAATATCTACAAGGGTTGGATGAAGAGCAACAGCCAAGTGTGCGGTTCAAGCAAACAAGTATCAGCCAAGAGGAAGAGGGACAAGGACGAAGTCGAGGACGTGGACGAGGATTCCGAGTAAGGTGGCAGTGTCGTTGCTCATGGTGGTTCTAAACTTCTAATGCAGTGTCTACCGGATTAGTTGCATAGTTTAATTTCAGGTGTGCTTAGTTTAATTTGAGGGGTG
This sequence comes from Triticum aestivum, assembly GCF_018294505.1. Classification (NCBI taxonomy): domain Eukaryota; kingdom Viridiplantae; phylum Streptophyta; class Magnoliopsida; order Poales; family Poaceae; genus Triticum; species Triticum aestivum. The sequence goes on along the minus strand of NC_057804.1, from coordinate 225,989,889 downwards.
TGTTGTGCTGAGCCCCCAGCAGAACTATGTTATGTTTCTTCTTGTTACTTTAACTCTTCAGTATGTACATACTACTAGTATTTCTTTAATAGAATTTAGCACCCCAATTAAGCACGTACTAGCTTTTTTAATAGTACTATATGCATAATTTGGCGACGAGCGCTCTCTATATGTACCACCTTTTTTTTAATTTCAATTTTTGCTCCATGGCACAATCCATCGATAGTACTACTATACAAAAGTATACATTTTTAAAAGGCTAGAGTACTGTTCATCACATATATAGCCAGTTAAATTCTCAACCTAGAACGATGTGCATGCCATGTAGTAAACCGATACGGAGGAAGTATAGTGAAAATGAGGTGATTTTACCGAGCGATAGGCGGGGGACCATGGCCTGTCATGCGGTCCCACGTGTCATGATGTACCAAGGCGATGCGCGTGTCCCTCTTGAGGCAGAAGCAATACTACGTGGTTTGAGATGATGGCAAACTGAAGTGTGAAATAATGGTTGCTTCGTCCGTCTGGGAAGGTGCGGCATTGTGATTTGACGTTTCATTGCTCATTACTACTACTGGGCCAGTATGAGTGGGGTGCATCCCCCCTGCTGTTCTGCACTGTTATTCGGTGCTTGACACGTCGAACCGGTTGCTATATGTCCTACATGTCGGCGACAGGAAGTACAGAATTCATGAAAGGGAGCGTCAACGGAGGAGTATACTACAGAATTCATGAAAGGGAGCGACTTAGTTTTGGAAAAATCTGTTTTTACGGAGTACGTACCCACTAGGGTTTATAGGCCTCATCTAAAAAACATTCGTTTTTCCGTTTGATAAGTCTCAATTCTACTATACTAGTAGTAGTACCATTCCCTGTTGGATTTCGAGGTGCGTTAGATCACCCGACGCAAGCAGTGTCAAGAGGAAACTAACCAATGTATGTACAAGTTCATGGAAATTTAGTGGTCATTCATGCATTCGTTCTAATTAATGCCTCGGTAAACATAACTTCTTGAGAAAAACGAGTGTACTAATTACTTGTGCAAACTACGAAATTAATTCGACCACTCACCGTCTACCTTGGTTGGAGAGATTTTGAAATTGAGCCATAAACTGGAAAGGAGGGAGTAGTAACTTTTGTCTCTATTACTATTTGTGGCCTTGTATAAATGCAAAATGTATTTTTTATAGTGGCCTTGTATAAGTAAATGGAGGGAGTACTAACCAAAGTAGGGACGAGGAGTAAACGGAGGGAGTAGTAAAATTTTCTCCTCGTGCTGCGAGCCACCGCGCACGTGGGCGAGGGAGCGGGCGTAAAGGCATACAGTAGTAGTACTACTACTCGTAAGCAAGCTTCACCTCATCCTGCTAGCCACCGCGCCCGTGGGCGGGGGAGACGGCGTACTAAGCAAGCTTCTCCTCATTCTGCGAGTTGACGGGACACATCAAAAGTACTCCAGTGTATAGAGCCTTGCCTCTAAGGTAGGCCCCACATGGTTTGCCTCTTTTTTTAATTTAACATAACGCGTCAATTCGCAATTTGTTTGTTCACCCGTGGTAGACGATCCTCCCTCCACCAAGTGGACAACCAGTACACGTGCCAAATTACCATGTGGGCTGCCTTTTTCGTACAGAATTGAGCTCCACTGTGTACCCTCGTGGGTGTGGTTGGGAAAGAGACGGGAGTACATGCACCGTGCATGCACCTCTTCTCTTCGTGCACGTCCCCCACCTACGCGGGTGTGTGTGAGAGAGATACAAACCTAGACATAATGCGCCGCCCATCCCCATGCCTCCGCCCAGTCCGACCACCAGTCACCACCACGCCCCACTCCTCCTCACCTTATCTCTCATCCTTCTCCCTCCATTTCTATATACAAGGGCCACTATCAAAATTACAATTTGCAGATATACAAGGCCACTAACACTAATCGATGCAATATTAATGGTGTTTGCCTCGTGGTACTAGCAAAGGAGGACATTAATTATCCCTAGCATGCATGCGGGAGTTTGTAAAAAAATGCATCTTGATGTTCCGTTCAATGCACGGGCATCTTGCTAGTCCATGAAAACAACACATGGCAAAATTCCACGGTGAACGAGGGATTTGAATCCGTTGGGAGGGGCTGTTTGGATCTTGCCCGGGGTAGCCAAAATATTGGCGACCTTTTTGTCCACCGGTGCCTTTGCCACCGATGAACGAGGAATGGCTTGGGTGCTCATGCTGCCATGCATCCTCCAGCGCGCACGTTGGAGACGAGCTCGCATGAGCTGTGTTTTTTTGTCCCACAACGCCGCCCACTACAAAAGAATACACTTCCATGATGATACGTGTTTGTCACAGTAGGTCGCGTTTTTTGTCATGCATGTACATCCATGAAGATTTTATGACAGAATCAAGATAGTCATACCTGTGCTGGCGTAGAAGTGTTACATGACATTACCAAAATTATCATCATGGAAGTGTCCACTTCCATGACGATAAATCGCGCGTCACAGAAGTGCTTTCGTCAAGGGTGACCGACATGTGGCATCCACCGTAACGGAACGACGTTAAGCTATCGGGTCGGGCGTTGGATCCGATAACCCGTTAACAGCCCCGACCAATGGGAAATTTCCACGTGTAAAATTGTTATTGGCCGGACGAAACACGTGTCAGCTTGTCAGTGGGTCAGATAGGCGCCTATGATATGTCGACACGTGCCACGGCCCACCACTGGTCCATTTAGCTTACAAAGCCGGCTCGTTTGACTTGGTCAAAAGTTAACGGGCTGGCCCATGAAAAGACTGTTAACGGTCTCTTTGCAAATAGCCTATTTTACGACCCTTTAACTCACGGCCCGTTAGGCCCTAAAGGAAATCGTCCCAACAACGTCATGTGGGCCGTCGAATGTAACACCAGCCCATTTCACTTTCGGCCCATGTATGGCCCATGATGTCTTTCGGCCCATATGAGGCATTCGTATCTTTCGGCCCTTTACAGGCCCACGGTGACTCTAGCCCATAATGAACAGTAATTTTCTTTGTACCCGTTAACGGCCCGTGATTTACATGGGCCGTTTCCAGCCTGTGTTAGCTTTTGGCCTATTGACGGCCCATACATTGTTGGGCTCCTTTTCGGCCCTCGATTACTTCCGGCCCGTTACTGGCCTATTCCCCTAATGGGCCAAATTCGGCCCATGGCAAGAGTAGGCCTGTTACTGGCAAGTTTCCCAAATGGGCCAAATTCGGCCAATGGCAAGAGTCGGCCCGTTACTGGCCTGTTACCCTAATGGGCCAAATTTGGCCCATGGCAAGAGTCGGCCTATTTCTGGCCTGTTAACCCGTTGCGCAGTTTCCAGCCCGTCCTATATTCTAGCCCATTAATGACCCATTATGCATATGACAAAATTAAGCCTTTGCAGTCCTACGGCCTGATAACGGCCCGTTATCGTGCTGGGCTGATACCAATTATGCCCGATTACGGTCCATGTAGACCCATTTATCCGACGGCCCGAGGCCCACCGATTACAGGCCCATTTATCGATGGCCCGAGGCCCACCGATTACAGGCCCATTTATCGACGGCCCGTAGGAGACCCATGGATCCTATGGCCCGTATATGGCCCATGGTAGTTGCGGCCACTAGAAAACCAGGGAAAAAGAAGACTAGGTAGTAAATAAGCCTGAAACTAACGCTAGGCTATTAAGGCGATTGCACAGATTACATCCACTCGGCATCAAAGATTGCCACTAGTGCAAATATAGGGAACACCCTACACTATACAAAAATGGCTTGCTGTTTTCTTCAGCCGGTGCCTACACGTTAATAATAAATTTTGTATCGCACCAAAACAAATTACAACTATATAACAAAAGGAAGGTTGGCATAAAACTTAACAGTCTAGTAGATAAATGCACCACCAGAAGTTTAGAAGCTCGGTTCATTTGACCTGACTGTTACATTTTCATGCTGTATTGTTCGATGGAGCACCATAACCCTCGCCTTCATTTCCCCTAGGCTCCTGAACAACATAGCAAATGTCTGATAGTCTGGTTTCAAAACCATGCATATCTTGACAACATTGAGCAATGTTTCTCCTTGTTTGACAAAGGGCCTCTGTTAGGGAATGGACTTGTGTCTGGAGCACAGATACAACATTGCTTTGAGCTTGCATATCTTGATCATGAGGCAGTTTGGACGATATTGCCTTAACAACCAATCCAGTATTACATAGGAACGTGCTTTTGGCACTGTTAGTGGACAGGTACTGACCCACTGCAGCAAGAGCTGACATTGCGGTTATAGTTGCCTCGCCACCTTCAGAAGGTGGCGGTTCCACTATTTTTTCCATAGCTCGCTGAAAAGTTGAGGTTTTACATTAGTAGTACCAGAACAGAAGATATTAAGGAGGCAGCAAAATCAAACAAAATAGCTTTGGTCTATATACAGAACTTATTCTGGTGAACCCATGTAAAATATTAGTTGTATTTTATTGCAAAGTACATAATAAAACCAGGTTCCAAACATATGACCATGTACCATCGCTAATGTATTGTCTATTTCTTCACATTGTATTGAGGGCTAAGGATAAAGAGATGAAGTTTATAATACAGTAAGCATAGTATGACATCATTCATATCACAAAACAACTGAGAACAGACAAACAGGGAATTGTAACGTTTTGTGGGCAAGTCCAGCACAGAACTAGATTACAGGTCAAGATCAAAGGAACATCACTCCTCTCTTTTAAACCTTGTAAGGTGCAATGATGCGCTAAGACAATTGTGTATAGAATTGAAAAGAGTAATAGACATTGACTGCAAACCATGCAGTTCAAGGCACAAGTCAGAGTAAGTAGTAGTTAAAAGGCATGAGGATTAAGGACTTACAATAGCGGCTTTGACTGGTGTAGTCATGCCCTTCTTCTTGCTGGTGTGACAGTCCTTGAAGATTTCCACAACATTTGGTTCAGGTACTTTTTGGTCCTTGCGGGCTTTCCTCTACATTTCGAACAAGTCAATATAGATCTAATAATATGGTACAGCAAAAAGAGTGAAACAGCAGCTAATTACAAGAGCCTCGCAGTGTGCAATATAGCTACGAGATCCTGTCGTCTGTTGGAATTTCACTTCCATACGGTTGGCCTTGTTCTTTGAACAGTTCACCTACAAGAAGATAGATTTGTGTGGCACATGCGTAAATAGGACTTCAACATGTGATCTGATCACATATATATATAATGTACCTGATATTTCGGATCAGACCAGTGTTTAACAAGGCCCCACCAGTCTTCATCCGATATATTTTCCACTGGAGATGTTTGGGAAAGTTCACCATTAGCCTTGCCTTCAAAGTGAGTTTTACTCAAGTTATACCGATACTGTCGCAGAGCAGACTTGAAAACATGGGTGCAAGCTTATCTAGTTGCATCATCTTGGCTATCCAACTTGAACCTCATCTGTTGAAAATTATGGGAGTCTCATTATCAGCAACCTAGAAAGTATGGGACAGAGGAAGACGATATTACTAGTTTCCATACATAACCATACTTACAGATAAATGGTCGAGGAAGGTGTTGAACTGGGTTTCGTCTTTGTCATTCCTGTACTGAATCCATGTTGGGAGGATACGTACGTGACACCTAACGACAACCGCTACCTCTGATACTAACTTGGCTGACTCTGTAGCATCACGTGGCCTTTTAAAACCTGCCTCAAAATGGATCTCCATTCTTCCTCCTCTAGATTTAGTTAACCTATCAAGCATTATCCCTGATGTTTGTTTCCTCTTGCGCCTAGGTGCTAGTCCAACAACTAACATAGGAAGTGTTAGTGTACATCAAACTGTGAGACTACATATAAAGAAGCATGCAACTGTAACTTGACTCCAGCAACTACCTTCTTGCTGTTGAAGCTCACAAGGTTTATTTGATATTGCCAACTCGTCTTGTGTCAAGAGTGCTTGGGAAGTAGTGTCAGGTGGCAAGGGAGCTTGGAAACGTGCTACTAGCTCAGTTGATGCACGAGCAAGTCGTGCAGCTGGTAGTACTGTGGTAGGTGTTGCAAGACCTAGGGCTGTCTCTGCTTGTTTGGTGGCAGCTATTTGTTTCTGTTTGGCTTTTTTTGTAGCTCGTGTAGCATGGGATGTCGTGTTTGTAGAATTTTCCACTGGACTTTCACCTTCTATTGCACCATTAGTACCAGCAGAATCTGCAGGATTCATCTGCTTCTCATTCCCTGCCATTCTGTGTTTCTTCCTCTTTCTCTATGACATGTTAAGTCAAGCCGACAAGAAAAACGAATAACAATTTAGTTCTTCAGAACAAATTGATGTGTGATGCAGACGAACTGAACTTTGATGTTATACAACCACATGATAGGAGGATGTAATATGTATGAAAAACAGGACGGAAGAGATAACCAAAACTATGATGTGTAAACTAAGAAGAAGACATTTCACCAAATTAGAAGCAATGCAATGGAAGGTAGACACCATATGAAAGATGCTACAAATATCGCTCTGCCAAGTTAACAGTGTCTCATCATAAATGGCGTTTAAACAAATGTGAAGTAGTACAAGAAATAAATCATATGCAAGATGCAAACAACATCACACTACCATGGTAGAGGTCTCTCGTCATTAGTGCCATTGCATATTCACAACATTGCACATTCACAGCTTATGATGTGTAAACTAAGGAGAAGGCATTTCAACAAATTAGAAGCAACGAAAGCTAGACACCATATGAAAGATGCAACGAATATCACTCTACCAAGTTAAAATTGTCTCGTCATAAGTGCCATTTCAACAAATTAGTAGTACAAGCTAGAAAAGAATGTGAGATGTAACCTATATCACACTCCGAAGTCAAACGTGTCTTATGATAAGTGATTGTTGCAGGTTACAGAACAGTAGTAATTTGATGTAAGAACATGGTGTGATAGACATATATTGTATGTTCTAGAAACAGGAACACGTGTCTTATTCAAGTATAATGTGTAAAGTAAGCAGATGGAATTCAACAAAATTAGAAGCAATACAAGCTAGACATCACACATAACATGCAACCACATATAACAGTGCCAAGTTAGAGGGAGCACCAGTGATGCTGCACTAGGGGAGACGTGCTCATCATAAACACAGCTTTGTTGAGTGTCTATGCATGTGTTGTCTTGGAAATCATCTTGGGGGTGTGGAGGAGTAGAAACTGTAGAGGCCCTCCGTTCGGTAGGAGCACCTTTATCCACTGCCTTGCTAACTTCCTTCCGCTTTATTGATTTTGAATTGTCAAGTAAAACCGACAAGAAAAAGCAATAAAATTCTCTCTTCAGAACTCATTCATGCATGATACTGACAATCACTACTTTGATGTAAGGCAAACACATGATACCAGGATGGAATATGTACGAAAAACAGGACGGCATGGCATGTTCACAACTGTTTGTGTAAACTAAGCAGAAACCATTCCAGCAAATAAGAAGCAATTCAAGCTAGACACCACATGAAAGATGCAACCAATATGACTCTGCCAAGTTAAAAGCGTCCCATCATAAATGGAATTTCAACAATTAGAAGTAGCGCATGCTATAAATCATATGAAAGATGCAACTAATATCGCACTGAATATACTAAAGGTATCTCGTCATATTGATTGATGCGAGATACAAAAAAACAATAGTTTTATGTAAGGACATGCTTAATAGACAAATGTACTACGTACTAAATACAGGAAGGCATGTCACATTAACAGGTATAATGTACTCCCTCCGTCCCATAATGTAAGACGTTTTTTGGCACTAATTTAGTGCCAAAAAATGTCTTACATTATGGGACGGAGGGAGTATAAGCTAAGCAGACTAGCACATGCAGTTTAACCAGATTGGAAGAATTACAATCTAGACACCATATGCAACATGCAACCACATATCATGCTGCCAAGTTAGAGCAAGCACCTGCGATGCTAGTGTAGGGGAAATGTTGTAATCAACTACAGAGCTACGTTCACTATCTTCATCAAGCATTTATGTTTCTTGAGAATCATGTCGGGAGGCTGACGCTGCATTCTTTAAATGAGGAGTAGTCCCTTTGCCTGCCTGCCTCGTCATAAGTGATTGATGAGGGATGCACAAGAACATTAGTTTGATGTAAGAACATGGTTAATACACAGATGCACTAGTCTGTACCAAAAACAGAAAGGCATGTCATATTCAAAGGTATAATGTGTAAGCTAAGCAGATGCAATTTAACGAAATTGGAAGCAATACAAGCTAGACATCCAACTGGACTGGTGAACATGATCATCTAGGACCTGAGAGCCTAGTGGGAGGCGGGCTGCTTCACCACCATCGCGGCTTTTTAGTTGGCTTCCAGGTGATGCCTATCTTTGCTGGGCTTGTCACTGGCTTGGCCAGTGCCCTGACTAGCTATTTGTCTTCTGGTGCTCACGGGATGGTGGTTCATGTAAAAAATATCTTTCCTTATCTTAATAAAGACCAACTTCGGCCTTTCGAATACAAGCTAGACACCATATGGAACATGCAACCACATATGACACTGTGAAGTTAAAGCAAGCACATGGGATGGTGGTTCATTGCGAGCGAGGTCATCAACTTCAGAGCAATGTTTACCGTCTCCATCTGCTGACACTGCACCCTTTATAGCGCTGTAATGTGTCATGCCTAGCCGCGTAGAAAGCTGGCACGACTTGTCTCTTTTCTTTTTTGCTTCTCTTTCGGCAGACTCTGAAATACCCTTGCATAAAAACACAATAGTGAGAGTATGGGTGAAGTGTGCGCAGAACTAGTGCATTGTAAAAGTAGCAGATAGCAGGTGGCTGAAAAATAAATGACAGGAGACATATGATAGCTCTACAACATTGCATGGAAAACAAAATTAGATTCTTCTCCGTATGATTTTGTAATATATGAGCATAGGAAATGCAGGTACTCCTCCAGCACACCACCACATGTGGTCATATCTAAGATAACAGTCGACTGAAAATAAATAGGTCAGTCAATTTTTTTAATGAACCATTGGATCTATAAGGAACGGGCAGATGGCCTTCGTCTACCTCCCGCCAGTCATTGTTGACAATCTTTCTCGAACCGCCAGCGACCACCGGCCCAGACCCCTGCCTCCGCCGCCCCGCCCTCCCATCGACCTCACACCACCGCCGTGCTTGGCAGCGCCCCCAGGCCATCCCTTTAATCCCGGCCGACCTCCAGATCGGGCGCCAGTAGCTCTAGGCCGCACACGCCCCTAAGATAAACACCAAGCCGCTGCTTCCCTGGTGTAATAGTCGTACTAGCGCCTGTTACGCCGGGGAATGCCTCCGTTAATTGGAAATCAACTGGCCAGAAATTGAAATTCAGGGGGGCGACGGACCTCTAGCTAAGGTGAAATAGTATATGAGGAGAAACCTTGTGCATCGCGAGTTACTAGGAACATCTAGTATCAAGAAGAAGCGGTCAACTAGTGTCTTCTGTGGGATGAATACCATGCAAGCAAAGACGTAAGATTTGCACGAATAAGGGAAGATGAGTACCTTCTTCGGTTGCCGGTGTGGTCACCTCCACATGTCGCACCAATCTTCTTCTTTTTACAGGGGAAACCGATGTTCTGGAGGGTGCAGGCTTGGACGAACCCATGGCCATATTGTTGACTGTGTTGCCGTGGCCGTATGCCGGCAGAGGGGAAGCAGATCCGAGGCGACGAAGGACGGCGTAGCAGGAACAGCTTCGTTGCGGTGGAGGGTGGCAAAGTTGGAGTGGCAGCGGTGAGGCATAGGACGGCATGGTTGAACTGGCTCGTGTACGGACGGCTCGGCCTCGGCTTCAACTACTAGCCGTGGAGGGCATTGTGATTGAGGTTGTGGTGGACGACGACGTTGGGGTATCGGCTCCGGCATGATGGAGGAGGGTGGCGGTTGATGGGTGGGATGGGGTGGCGGACGGAGGACGCCGGGGTTTCGCGGCTGGTGGAGAGGTAGTTTTGGCGCCCATGGAGTATGAATGGGGAATCGGACAGGTGGGGCGGAACCATGTTTCAGTCTGGGACATGCTTGTTTTTGGCTTTTTTGAACAGAATATGGGACGCGCTTGTTTGAAATTTGGGGAAAGTACAAACTCCCCCCCCCCCTCTTAAATTTCGGATATACTGCGGTTCGGGGGTAGGATGGTAATCCCAGGTGTCTCGAATAGTGGGCGGGAGCGATTTCGGCCGCGCACATGTGTGCTTAGGCGGCCATTGTGTATGAATGTTTTTCGGAGGCGGTTGTGTGGCATCTAGATGAAGCTACAAACCTACCCCGGTTTAGACCTTTGGACGTCGGGCCGGTAGGTTTCATGGGTCAGAGTTATTAGAAAAGTAATTTCCTTGTACTACCAAACATTGGTCTCACACGGTTTCGGGCGAGTAGAGGCTCTTTCGGCGCTTCGTTCGAAATTTTGAAACACAAGCATTCACGTTTAGAGTACTCTTGAACTATGAGGATTGACCTAAATAGACAATGTTATATTTGGCCTTGTATGTTTGAAAACCTCATTAAATTATCCGCTTCTTTTTGAAATTTTGACACTTGAAAATCCTATAACTACGATTATTTTGGAATGGAGGAGCTAAATTTGAATCTATTTTGTACACGACTACATATGCTATTATGTACAAAATCAGAGCAAAGATTGGTGCCCCCATAATTTAGGTATGGTTTACAAATGCCATGATATCAAATTCAAATAATTGAATGGACTTCATGTTGAATTCGATTTTCTTAAACCACCTTAAGTTGAATTCAAATGTATGCTAGTTCATAGGTAGCTATTTATAATGTCCATTGTGTAACTTTCGTATGTATAATGTGCTTTACACACACAACATGAACTATACTCACGTTTATATTCGATTGTTAAAGCGATGCATTGTCTGGAGTTCAAAATACTAACTATGTGGATCAATTGTGTCGAATAATAACATAGACATGCTCAAATTCGATAGAATCTAGATGTCTGATGGATCAATGACTGTTCCTTACACGAATTGCAAATATCATGATCCCATCCTAATATTTGGATTCAATTTATATCTTTAATCAATGTGTAGAGCAGTCTTTTACGTGTAGTTTCACTCTCCATCGGTGGTCTCTCACACATGCTCACACACTCTCTCCCGAGGTGTCTTTCTCGCACACATGCTCTAGATATAACCCTCCCTCCCTCTCGTAACCATTTACAACTGTTTTCACTAACCTTTATCACAACCACTCTTCCTCTCGCAAACATACACACGCACAATCCTCATCGACCCTTTCTATATACATGGACCTGCCTACGTGTCTCATGTACACACATTATCTTTACGCCTGTCTCTCGCGCATTGTCTCACACCTCTCTTCCTAATCGACGAGTATGATTCTAGCAGAGCATTCTGTAGGATGCCCCTTAAAGTTAGGTTGGATGAATAGTAATATCAGAGATAAAGGGGTTACCTTAGTCCGACAACCTAGGGTTACAAATCCTAGCCGGCTTTGTCAGTGGACACAGAGTCCTTCACAATTGCTATCTTTGTCTTGTACGACTAGTCATCCATGGGTCTTCATAAATGTGTCATGGGCCGACCAATGTGGCGCAGGACGGAACCGAACGAAGGGCCTCACCTCGACCAACCGGACCTCACGCGGTGACACACCCTCTGCCCCCACGTCTCATTATCTACTCACACCCACACATACCAACACAAACACCACACACACAGAAAATTTCTCCTGGTGCCTCTATTCCCCCCCCCTTGCATATACACACTCAAGGGAATGGAATCTCTTGTCATGACGTCATATTCGTCTCTCTC
>NC_057804.1:225968839-225977653 GCF_018294505.1 Triticum aestivum | reverse complement strand
CATGCCTCTCTCGAATACGTAATACACACACATACCTCTCTAGGCCCTGCCAAATGCATCAACTATACATTCACACATGTTACATCACGTACCCCATTGATCTAAAAAGCCCTCTCTTCACGTTTATTTCGCATACAACATTCCTTTTGAATAAAATGTGGCCAAAAAGTTATTTTAGAGTTTCTACATATATACAACATTACGAAGTTATATGGAGGAGTACGAACACAAATTTGCATTGCATGGTGCCCACAATGATATTTATTCCGCACTATGAATTTGTATATTTTTATACTATATACAAAGTTAGTCATAATAAAGAGAAACGAAGAGCATCTCTCTCTCCATCGCATACCCCCCCTGTACACCCCTTTCACGTATGCACACAAAACTATCTCCAGGTCCTCTAAAAGTAAGCCCCCAGAAAATTCACACGTGTTTCATCTTTCTCTCGCGATATATGTAATGACAATCATTGTATTTGAAGCGAAAGCACGATACATACATTGGACTTCATAATCCAGTCATTATAGTCACTGTTTACGTTTAGTGGTTATTATACATTCACGGGCTCACCGTACAACTTTGTATTTGCTCATGACACGACTAGTTGACCAGTTAAACGCTCCACGTGGCACCTCTAGTGTTGCATCACATTATCTCACTACCATCGTGCCCACCTGTCGACTTGTATCTACTCTACATCTACACTCTTATAAAATACTCCCTCCGTTCCTCAATATAAGGTGTATTATTTTTCCAAAAAGTCAAACTTCCCTAAGTTTGACCAAGTTTATAGACAAAAATATCAATATCTAGAATACCAAATCATTCTCACTAGATTCATCATGAACTATATTTTTACATTTTATATATTTAGTATTATAAATCTTTATATATTTTGCTACAAAGTTGGTCAAACATAGACAACAGTTGACTTCTTGAAAAACTAATACACCTTATATTTAGGAACGGAGGGAGTACATAAAATACACTCTTATAAAAATAGAGTTGGTGATGATGGTGTGCCTGCCATCCTGCAATATAGGCCGTCCGATTTATATCTGACTGATAGGAAAGAAACTATGGCAATTTTGCAAAAAGGTACCCACACACCTCTCCACATTTGCAAATAAGGCCTTCCCTCGTTCATCCTTTTCTCTCACAAGATAAACAAGTCATACAAATGCATCTTGATGTTACGTGCAACGCACGGGCATCTTGCTAGTAAGAATGAAAACAAACGACAAAAAAATATTTTGACGGTGGTTCGAAGTCATGACGCGGGCACAGCGAACAAGGTGGCCTTGTATTGGTATGCTGAGCCGTCTGTTTTAACACACAGGAGCTGGTGTGGTGATTATACACACACGCACACATGCACACGAACTGCATCCATGCAACACTCACACAAACACATGCACCCACGCACGCACGCAACACTCACACGTACACACGCAACCACGCATGCACGCAACACTCACACGCACACACGCACGCATGCATGCACACACCAGTACACCACACGACCAACACACACTCTCACGCTCAAGTGCTCAACCTACACGTGCATGCGCACACATCAGGCCCTCACAGACACATACACAACCAGGTGATTCCCGCGCACGGGTTGGACCCTTGTCGCGCCTGCGTAAATTTGTGTTTATCTGACCTTTTCCCTATGCAAACTGACAGGTGGGACCCACAAGGAACGTGGTTAATTTAACTAGTCAACATGGCGCCATGCAGACTATTTGGTCGGTCAATAGAGTGCAATCCGATGCTGAACTACGAGCAAGTGACCGGATAATCACCGCAAAACGTATATAGTGACCGTAATCAGCTTATTCTGAATTTCGGTGACCGTATTACGCTTTTCTCTCTCTAGGCCCTCCAAAACAACATCTCTACACGTTCCCGCATGTTACATCTAACAACTATGCAATACAGCACTACTACTACACTCTAACACAATAAATCATATGTGTTTTTAGTTTTACTAGATATCATATTGTTACTTATAATTATTCAGTTTGCATACATTAAAATTGCCTTTGAAATGTATGGCCAGTATCATCTACCGCGCGGAAAAACTCCCGCCCTTTCCTGTTTAATTGGGTTTGTATCGATGGATCCTCCGAAATAGCAAAACTATAGTATTATATAGTACAAGTGATAGTTCACTGGGCCATCGTGTCGTCTACTCCTCCGTCGTAAGAGTGGAGCGCTCGCTTTCATTAATCTTCTAGTCCCTTTCACCGACATGTGAGACATCAAGCTACCGGGTCCACGTGCCATACCGGAATACAGTGCAGAGCAGCCGGGGTGAAGCATCCCAGTCATGGCGCCGGTGTAGTAATGAGCAATGAGGCGTCAAATCAGAAAGTTGCACCTTTCCCGCAGTTAAGTTGGAGGGACGAAGTAATAATGCTACAAAAAGAAGTTGGAGGGATGAAGCAACCATCATTTCACTCATTGCTGAATCTGCTTCTCCCTCATCTTCTTCAACTTAACCACGTGTTGCTTCTGCCGTTGTTCTGCCTCATGTGGGACGCGGGTCGGCTTGGTAAAGCACTGACACATGGGATCGCATGCTAGCAAACCGCCAGGACAACATCCTCCGAAAATAAGAAACCTCTCCCGCCATCCACGCGGCAAAATCACCTCCTTTTTACTAATCTTGATTCTATAATTTTTTAGATAAATATAATTGAGATTTGTATAGATAGCACAGTGGAGCAAAACCAAGTGGTACGGTTAAGGGCATCCACAATGTAGCCAAATGTGAAAATAGCTTTTGGCATCGTGGGAACAATTGTGGACGGTGTTGCCAAAGCCAAAAAGATGGAACCGAATCTCCCTGATTGATTGATTGATTGAAGGAATAGAAAATGCAATGTCTCTCCTCTTTTTCCCATGCTTGGACGCATGTAGTACATTATAGAGCATAGAGTCTACTCCCCTGTCCCTTCTATCACAAATCACAAAGCAGTGAGGCATCAAATCACAAAGCACGGACGAAGCAACCATCATTTCACTCTTCGATGACTCCACTTCTCCATCATCTTCTTCGAGAAACCATCTCACCGCACTAGTACTCCTAGTAGTAGTAGTAGTAAAGGACTTCATGGATGCAAATAAGGCGGTTGTCTCGGCTTGCAGGCGGCACTTGCGAACGACTTACTGTGGTCTCCCTCAATGGTGTTCTTCGTCGACCGAACTTCGCCAAACCACAAAACAAATATCGTAGACATCACCGCAATGGGGAAGGAAGTCAAATATAGTTACTACCTCCATTTTCTTGTACACAAGGCCAGTATATCAAAATTACAATTTGCAAAGGGCCACTAACACTAATCGAGGCAAAATTGATGGGGTCAGCAACCAAGGACATTAATATCCCCTGCATGCATGCGGAAGTGAGAAGGTTGGTTTGCATGGCGCTGCATTAATCAAGCGATGAGGAGTGAGATGGTTAGCTCTTTGGTCTTTCGAGAAAAAAATACGCATTAATCGACACGTGAAACGAGGATTTGTATCGATTAAATCCTGTGAAAGAAAACCACGCCTTTCTTTATTAACACTAGTACTCCTAGTATGTACGTACTTATCCTGTTTCGGTCTAGGCCTTGCATTGCCAAACTTCGCCACCCATTTTTGCCAAGCTTGCCTAAAGTTTTCAAAATGAGAAGGAGGTACACTTGCGCATGGCTGTCGCGGTCGCACCACACCCTCACACGGTCTCTCCTGCACGCCGCGGTCGCACCGCACCCTCACACAGTCGCTCCTGCACGCCGCAAACCCAACCAAGGGAACGCACCCTCACTGACACGTGTTGTCGCATGTGAACAAACCAAACTCAGCCATCCTATCGCTGACACATAATTTTCGTTCATAGAGTATGTTTATCCAACCGCATGTTGGGGAGTATCCGTACGGCCCATGCGGTGGTCTGTTGGGGAAGAAGAAGAGGTGAGGAAGAAGGAAAGAAGGGTTAGGAGACGTAGGATATTCATCCAACCGCCTGAAATGGTAGACTGGCCCAAGTCAGGCGACTTGCATAACAAATATAGTATGTTTTTACATAGAAAAAGATCCATAAAAACAACAACATAAAGAAAAACTATCACTGCTCACGGAAAGAGACGGCCTCGTCGTCTTTGGCTGCCAACGCGAACCAGCCATCGCTGCCGACGTGTGTCTCCACACCGTGGTTGTCCTCGGCCTCCACCTACTCGTTCAAGCGGAGCGTGTGGTCGCTCTGCACGGACGAGAGCATAGCCCGGTTCAAGTCGAGGACGTCTGGTTCCGCCTGCAGGAGGGCCTCGATGGTAGCGGCATCCGCGCGCTCCGCGTCGAGTCGAGCCTCCGCCGCCTGGTTCAAGTCCAGGACGTTCGGTTCCGCCTGGAGGAGGGCGTCGATGAGAGCGGCATCCGCGCGCTCTGCATCGAGTCGAGCCTCTGCCACCCGGTTCATGTCCAGGACGTCCGGTTCCGCCTGCAGGAGGGCCTCGATGGCAGCGGCATCCGCGCGCTCCGCCTCAAGTTGAGCCTCTGCCACCCGGTTCACATCCACGACATCCGGTTCCGCCTGCAGGAGAGCCTCGATGGCAGCGGCATGCGCGCACTCCACGTCGAGTTGAGCCTCTGCCTCCTGGTCCTCCATTAGTATCGCCATGTTGAACCGCTGGTCCGCCTAGACCATGGGGGACTCGGACGCCGGCATGAAGTCGACGTCCATCGTCTCATACCCATCGGGGCCTTCCGCGCCGCGACCGCCACAGTGAACATTGGATCGGCTTGCTCCTCCTCGTAGCTTGGCTCCAGAGAACTCGGGGATTGGCCCGCCACAAAGCGATCTTGGGAACGGAGGTCTGTGGCGCCGACCACCGCCGCGATTTCTGCGCAGTGCTCCGGCATCAGCATATTGTAGTAAGTGATCTTGCGGCGCACCATGGCTTTCCGGCAAACTAGGGGACGCTTGATGCGGGCTAGGGGATCGAAAGGTGGGGGAATGGGCTGGAGATTTGGTGTGGTTTTAGGGCAGTGGCTGGCGTAGGCCGAGCAGCGAAGGTTCTGGTGTGAATAGTGGTTCCGGTGACGACCGGTCAATCAGTTTTGACTGTACATCACTCTTGTCGCGTTCGCATTGCAGCCCGGCACGCTGGACCCTCCATGTTGCTCACCGAATGGAACACGCTTCGTCTTGCGTTTTCGCTCGCTTGTGGGACCGCAGTTGAGAGCAAACCGACGTCCCTCCCCCTCCCCTCCCCTGCCCGCGTCATTTATTATACCACCACTCCCTCCATTTTATGCGGAGTAAATAAAAACAGAGGGAGTATACTACGGATGAGGATCCCCTAACGTGGCCGAACCCATTGAGTAACTGACATGCGGGACCTAGCAAGCATGGGGTCCGCCAGTAAGTGACCGAAAGGGAGGGTAAGGCAGGGATACCTACGTCAGAGGATCCACTTCCACTATACTACTTTGACCAAATGTTAGAGTAATAATATATGACATGCAACTTACACAAATGTTAGAGTAATAATATATGACATGCAACTTACACAAAGCATACAGGGTCTAATGCGTTTTTCGAGGCTAACATTCACCAAATGTTAGAGTAATAATATATGACATGCAACTTACACAAAGCATACGGTCAATTTCGTATGTGAAAGGAGTTTCTAATGACATAATTTTCACATTATACATCTCATGTACTCCCTCCGTCTAGGTGTGTAAGTCATCTTACGAAAACCAAATAATCCCAAAACACGTAGGCGTGGTGCATTAACTTCTACCTCGTTTCTTGTTTCTTGACATATCAACCAATAAGAGATGAGGGTGTGCATGCTTTTAATGACTTGAGACTATCAAACATGACATGCAGTGGTTAGTTCATTGCATGAAATACTATTAATTAGCAAATAAATATTAATGTCTCTCGTTTTCCCCTCCTCCTTGGTCACGGTGCACAGCCTAAGATGACTTACTCACCTAGACGGAGGGAGTACTATTAATCTTATCAATAGTCAAATTGGAAACCATCTCGAGTACAAATCTAGGAGTATGTACGAATCTAACAATATTGATTGGGCGTTGTTGAATGTTGATACCTTTTTTATCATAGTAGAGATACTTTGACTACACATAAAACTTATATGTAAACTAGAAAGGATAGGAGGGAGTATATTGTACGTTCAAAAACGAAATGAACATTGAATACCCTTTATATATGATTTGTGGATGCTATGATCACCGGTTCAAAATTTTGAATCCGCCTTAGGTATCACGTGCCCCCACTCGTTCCCCCTCGATTTCATCTCGGGGTCCGCAAATCTATTGAAAGAGGACTAGGGTGGGTACATGCGAATGATACTCGGCGGAATGTTCAAATGAGGCGTGCGGGAGGATGGACTCGACTGGAGGGCGACATGATCGATGGAGAAGAGGGTTGGAGAGGAATGAGAAATAAGCAAATGCCACATGATTACACTTGAACGGCTCAAATAAACAATAAGTTGTCTCGCTAGGCCTACATAGTGAAAGGCCTAATGCGCAACACGGAGCACTAACGCTCGAATATGGCTGGGAAAACTAGTCCAATGGAGGAGCTGGCCCACGACCTCCTCGCCACCGACAACCGTTCATGTGGGTCGTTGGGGCCAATAACGGGGCACAGCTCCAGCACCGCCTCTGGACACGGCGCCCGCGGTGAGTGACACGCTCATATCATCGCTAGACACGGTCGGTTTCAGTGTGCCGAGGGTGGCGTTAGTGTTGTGGCACGACCAACGGTATGTTTGGTTTGTGCCCAAGGTGGCCCCTTCAAAGCATTGGGTAGCCAAACTTTTGGTTAAGGTATTGGTTGCCCATGATTTGGCCGACATTGGCAAGAAAAATGAACTAGAGTTGTCTAGAGTTCATTGGCATGCCAAAGAAATGGCAACCATCCAAACAAAGACCAATCTTTGGGTCATGACCAAAATTTTGGTTGAGGTATTGGTTGCCCATGATTTGGCCGACATTAGCAAGAAAAATGAACTAGAGTTGGCTAGAGTTCATTGGCATGCCAAAGAAGTGGCAACCATCGAAACAAAGACCAATCTTTGGGTCATGACCAAAATTTTGGTGGAGGTATTGGTTGCCAATGATTTGGCCAACATTGGCAAGAAAAATGAACTAGAGTTGGCTAGAGTTCATTGGCATGCCAAAGAAATGGTAACCATCCAAACAAAGACCAGTCTTTGGGTCATGACCAAAATTTTGGTAAGGTGCACTTTGGCCACAATCCAAACACACTCCAACACCCGAATCATCGAGGATGCACGGGGCGCCGCGACGCGTCCGCGGAGTGGTGTAGTGCAGCCAACTGCATCCTCTGGACCCGAGACCATGCCGGGTCGTCTTGCTTTCTCAATGACATGTGCGGATCGCAACTGAGAAAAGGGCATCTCCAATGTTGCCACGACCGCAGCTGACTACCCTGGCACACCAAAGCCCTTGTCCCTCGCACCGTCGCGTAGTGCGTTCCCAGCCGGCGCCAGCTGCCCGCATTCATGCCGTCCGTTCGTATGTCGTTGTTAAGAGGCTCGGTGCCCGAGGCACCAACTCCAACGGCTTGATGACGCACCCGGACGCTTGGCCTCACCGGAATGCGCTACTTAAAGTGGCAACGCCCAGCTAACCTCCACACCATCGCGCATCGGCATCCTACCTAGCACCACATCCGCCATGACCGCAAGTGCGAACACTTTGCAGGAGAGCTTGTCTTCGGGGATGAAGCTCGAGGTCGCCGCCCTCGCTCAAGTCACCTCTCCCGATGCAATAGCAGCGTAGCTGGACGCGGACGCGACCGCACAAGCGGTGGCCACGCTGGTGGCCGACGACGTGAGCACCATCAGCCACGCGTCCTACTTGCCGCCGTCCAACGTCCGGCACCGTCGAGGTCGGGGACTCCTCCCAGGATGAGTAGGGCATGGGAGGCGGCAGGGCATGGTGTGCCAACTGGCCGGTCTGTATCCCGTGTTCTACTCTTCCTCGCCGGAGACCTCACCTTCACTTCACGGGTCTTGAACCCCGCCCCTGTACATAGAGCTCGTAGATGGAGGACGTCGGTCGCCGTCGTAGAATAGGTTTAGGGTCGGGTTTCTTTTATTTTTCTGTCCTATAAAAGTTCGAAATGTAATGAAAATCTGTTGTGTTTGCATTAATCTCGGCCGGTGTATATGAACTTTCACAATAATATACATATTGTAGGAGTACTAGCAAGATGCCCGTGCGTTGCACGGAAGATCAAGATCTTGTGGGAGAAAAGGATGAACGAGGGAAAGCCTTATCTGCAAATGTGGAGAGGAGTGCGGGTAAATTGTCATAGTTTCCTTCCTATCCATTAGATATAGATCAAACGGCCTATATTGCAGGATGACAGGCACACCATCATCACCAACTCTTCTTTTTATTGAACCGAGACAAATCTAAAAAACCCAACTAAGCAAACCTCCCAGCATATCGCGTGGGAAAAGACCCGGTACGCCGTTTTAGTCGGGATTACCGGATTACTAGTAGTACTATCGATGGATCGCGTGAAGCAACAATTTTTTTGAGGGGGCGAAGCACCTAGTTTAAAAGGAAAAAAGGCAGTATACTCACAGCACTCCTGTCGCGGTCGCATTGCACCCCACATGTGTTCGGTCCTGCACACGGCTCACGCAAACGGAACGCGCTTCGGCTTGCCTCTTCACTGACACGTGGGACTACACTTGGAGAAACCGACCATGCGCCAAACTCCCCCCGCCCACCGCGCAA
>NC_057804.1:225956733-225968538 GCF_018294505.1 Triticum aestivum | reverse complement strand
CGATTCAACCGCCCTTCAGCCAAATATTTCCCAAACCCCACTCTCCTCCCGTCCCCCCTCCACTCCATTCACTTTGCCAAAGCCGCCCTCCCCGCCGCGCCGATACATCGGCGCTGCTGTTCATCGAGGGGACGCACGGCGATCCTCTCGCTCCCACAGTATGATCTTGTAGACTGCCGTCCTCTAGCCACGCCGCCACCTCTGGCTACGTTGTTGTGGAGGCGCATGGCGGTCAGCACCACCACCGCTGGCGACGTTCATGTGGAGACGCACGATGGTCAGCTTCTCCCACGGTACGCGCATTCTAGACTAAGGCCCCATTCATGTCGGTGTAGCGCTGAATGTTAGCTGATAGACGTTGTTAATCTCACTGTTTGCCGAAGTAGTTTACTATCAATATTCTCTACTTAAGAAGCTTCCTTGCCCTGTTCTGCACTCAATCTGCTTAGCTGAGATGGCATGCCAAGGCCGATTAGTTGCTAAAATATCCTGTCATATATTTATTGTGACGTAGATTGCCATGGTCTAGTAGCCAATCTGTTAGGTGAAATAGCTCTACACCGTTTTATACTCGATCTTTGTTACTGCGATGGCCTTCGATAGTTTGATGGCTATGTGCTCGGCCTCATTGACTGCTGAAACAACCTGCCATAATTTAGCACCCAAATATGTTTGCTAAATTAGCTTTACATATATTTCATTACTTAGATCTGCTCGTCCAAATTTCTTGCCATAGCTTTAGACATCGACCTAGGTATTTTTTTTCTGGACTTCATAAAAAAGCATATATGTTTTTCCCGTAATATCTAGTAGAAGAACTAATTTGTATGTCTAACAGATGGACAGGACTTGGATAACTTCTGCTCAAAGATTCTCGGCTGCATATGTCGAGGGGGTTGAAAACTTCATAAACTTTATCAAAGCTGAGTACGGTGGTCCGAAATCAGATGTGCTCTACCCGTGTAGCAGTTGTATGAATTCAGTTACAAGACCCCAGACAACTATGCAAAATCATCTACACTTGTATGGGATGTCGATCACATATACTAGGTGGGTTCATCATGGTGAAGTTGTGAACGTCAATGTTATTGACTATGTGGAAGTAGCAGATCACCATCTTGATCTGCCTCATGCTCAGGTGGAAGAGGAGGAGGAGGTGGTGGTAGCGGAGCCAGTGAGTTTGACCAACATTGAAACAATGCTACGAAATGCTCGTGCATTCCGTGAACTTCCACCTACAGAAGAAAAATGGTGGGCCCGCATGTTGGAACAATGCAACGTTGTTGTCACCCCAGTAAATAAGTTGTCAGTATTCTCAGCTATGGTCACCTTTCTTCAGGTGAAGACATCTGAGCGGATGACCAACAAATCATTTGATGCGATGTTGGCTACTTTCCGCAAATCTTTCCCAGATGCGTCTGAGCTGCCACACACCTACAGTAAAATGAAGAATTTCCTTCGTGCAGTTGGAATTGGATATGATATGATCCATGTTTGTAAGAATAATTGTGTTCTGTTCTGGAAGGATTATGCCAACTTAAGTGAATGCCCGAAATGCAAATCATCAAGATGGAAAGATGGCGATGTTGTGAAGAGGGTTCCTCATAATGTTCTGAGACATTTTCCAATTACACCAAGATTGCAGAGGTTGTTTCATGATGCTGAAACAAGAGAGGATGTTTTGTGGCATTCTAGGAACCAGGAGTACAGAGATCAGAATGTAATGAGCCATCCATCTCATGGTAGTGAGCGGAAAAGCTTCCATGATAAACACAAAGAGTTTGCTGCTGACCCGAGAAACATTAGACTTGGCTTAGATTCAGATGGATTTAACCCATTTGGCCACCAGAGCGCCACATATAACATGTGGCCAGTGCTTGTTATCCCTTACAACATGCCTCCAAATGTCTGCACCAAAGAATCAAACTACATGATGGCCTTGCTCATCCCAGGTCCAAAAAGTCCTGGAAAGGATTTTGATTTGTTCATGGAGCCTCTTGTGGAGGAACTTCAACAACTATGGAAGGGTGTTCTCACTCGAGACCTATATAGCAGCCCACCATCTGATTTCTTTCTACGTGCTGTTGTAATTTGGTGCATCCATGATTATCCGACTTTGGGCACTATGTCAGGGCGAACGACACATGGTTACAATGCATGTGTTCGCTGTGATAGGAATCCGCTGTCATACGCAATACTTAGCAAGATCTGTTACATTGGACACCGTTGTTTCCTTGCCAAGGACAAGCCGCATCCTAGAAAATATCGAAGACATGTGTTCAATGAGCATGAAAACCGTGATGCGCCAAAGAGGCTCACCGCTGATCAGTTGCAAGTGGAATTAGAGAAGGTCAGGCATATTACACCAGGAAACCATCCTGGTAATGGTAGCGGGAAAAGGAAGCATGGGACGGTAGAAGAGAGATTATTGTTTACCCGCAGGTCCACTTTGCGAGACTTGGAGTATTGGAAAGATTTGGATCTGTGGCATAATCTTGATGTGATGCACGTCGAGAAAAATATATGTGACAGCATTATCGGCACACTTCTTAACATTGAAGGCAAGACGAAAGATACCTTAAAATCTAGGATTGATTTGACACACCTGGGTATCAGAAAGGATTTGCAGGTGCAAGATGAAGGTAAACAATGGGATATGGCACCAGCTGTGTACGTCTTGGACAAGGTAAAAAGAAAAGAATTCTGCGAGGTCCTGTCACGTGTGAGATTCCCACATGGATTTGCTTCCAACCCTGGAAGGAGAATCAGTGCAGATGGAAACAAGGTACAAGGGTTGAAAACTCATGACTGCCACGTCCTACTTCAAAGGGTTTTACCTGTTATCCTTAGAGGATTGGGCCGCCCTGACTTATACAAAGCAGTTGCAGAGTTGGGACAATTCTTCAGGGAACTCTGTAGTAGAAATATCAGGATAGATGCTTTGAAGCGTCTTAGAGACAAGATACCAACTATCCTATGCGACCTTGAGAAGATATATCCTCCAGCCTTCTTTGATGTGATGGTGCATTTGGCTGTTCATCTACCTAATGAGGCACTACTTAGAGGTCTAGTACAGTATGGCTAGATGTACCGTATTGAAAGGCGGCTAGGCACTTTCAAGGGCTATGTTAGGAATAGAGCTATACCCGAGGGTTCCATTGCAGAGGCCTACATTGCTACAGAAGCATTGACATTCTACTCAAAATACATTGAAACAGCTGATCATCTTAGCAAATAGGTGGGTGAAGACAATCCCGGGCTCAATGTTTTCGATTATTATGTTCGAGTTACAGGGAAGAGTCGACAAGAGGACAAACCTAAAGATTTGGACAAAATGGTTTGGTATGTGTTGAATAACTGTCCTGAGATACTACCTTATATCAAGTAAGTGCAATACTGCAGCTTATACATCGTAATCTACTAAACTTGCAGCACATTCTTATATATTTAGATGTTTGACGTGATCACTATGTTGTGCAGCATCTACAAAGAGGAGTTACTGCTGCAAAATCCAAGAAACATTGACAAACTGGTTATGGCAGGATTTGCGAAATGGTTCAAGAACCATGTAAGCTTTTGAAGTGCACTCTCAGTTTTTTTAATATATTGAGTACATAAGATGATCATCTTGTCTATTTTCTAACCATAGGTTAAGAAGATGCGGGAGGATGGGCAGGCAGTTGATGATGTCCTTTACTCACTAGCAATGGGTCCTGATACTCGGGTAAGACACTATGAATCTGGCGTTGTTGGAGATGTGCGCTACAACACCCTTGCATGAGACGAAGGCAGGAAGACACAAAACAGTGCCATCATGAGCACGGATGCGTATGACAAAGAGACAACTAAAATGTATGCTAACATAACAGACATTGTTCAGTTGCAGTATATCTCCAGTTTCGAGGATCATCGGTGTGTGGTTCTGTTGTGCTGTCGTTGGTATAACCTATTTTCCAGGATCGCAAAACCCAGAGCTGATGATTATTTCAAATCCATCAATGTCAAGGCGGCGTACCAGACCAACGAGCCTTTTATTTTGGCAAATCAAGCAACACCGATATTTTTCTTGGAAGACACATTTGCACGTAGTGATGACTGGAGAGTATTGCAAAGGTTTGAGCAGAGGAATTCGTTTAATGAAGTTGCACAACAAGATGATGCTTACACTGCTCCTAATGTACAAGATAACACAGATGTTCCTAATATCTTTGAGAACCATCACGTCAATGACGCCGGCGAAAAGATTGCCTGTCATGTTGTGGACATACAAGAGTTGATCAAGAAGAAGCCAACGTTCGAGGACGTTGAGGACGAAGAAGAAGATGACACCATGGGAAATTACGATTCAGACTGATACACATGGCGAAGATGTTGACGTCGTTGCTGCAGATGATGATTACATTGCTTTTGTTGTATTTGCTTGTCAGAAGACGTTTTTTTATCTACTATGTGAAATTGTGTTTGCTATGACAACTGAAACCTGATGAACATGTTGTTTAGTATTTTGCTGTGAGAACATCACTTGTTATGTATGCTGATTTGTGTTTGGTGATTGTATGACAACTAAAACATGATGACATTATTGTTTAGTTGTACTCATATTTGGCTGTGAAACTTGAATTTGATGACATAGTTTGTTGTTGGACTGCAATTTGCTCGACGTCTTCGAATGAGAACAAAGCTGACCCGACAGGGCCTCTGCTATTTATTTATTTATATGAGCAAAGGGGGATACCCCCTGATTTCCGTTAATAGAAATCATTAGATGTTCACAACACTATGCCCAGCCTGCTACACAAGTTTCATTCATTACTAGTTTCAGCAAAGTGCTCATGTCGTAGCCACTGAATACATCACGAGTGCTACATACACTACAAATAAAGAGACAATCATCCTACAGAGCACATCAATTTTGCCCATTATCTTCACAAGCTCTTTCATCTCCTCATTGTTGTCAAGGCCGTTCAGCAGTTGTTGCTTGGCCATGATCAGAGGAACTGCATCTTTAACCTTCTGCTCTGCATCTTCCTCTTTTGTCGTTCCTTTAGTTACTTGTCCAACACCCCAACCTGCTAGTATTGGGATTCCTCGGCTAACCAAATAATCAGCGTAGTTGCATTCCCCCACATCAGCAACTTCCCAGAAATACAAATCACACGAATCTTCCCTTTTCTGCACGAATCAAATTGGAAGATCATCAACCAAACTATTAAAAAAAATCAGCAACTGAAAGCAGCAGAACAACACTTAAACATATTATTACCCCATGATTCGGGCATTTGTAGAAGACTCGGCCAGGGTTGCGGATTGTGGTTGAGATGCAACGGATGACTCTGCGTGATTTGCAGCAGTGGCACCACACCAGCGGCAGCGGGTTGCCATGAGCAATCGGCTGTGGTGCGCGTGCCGGCGGGGGTGTGATGAGACCCACAGGCGATGGTACGGGTGGCGACTTAGCGCATATCTGGTTGTTGCCTGCTGAAGAGCAGGTGAATAAGCAGCTAGCGGACATGGTTGTTGCGGCCAGAGCTTCTAATGCTAGGCAGAGTAAGTAGAGAAGAGGAGAAGCGAATGTTGGATATGTTAGTTTCATTACTTGCAGAGTAGCGTAGCACCATATATAGTCATAGTCTAGGTTTGGATCCGAAACAGCTATAGGAGCACGTCTTTCTTTTTTCTAAAACTCGGCAACGTCTCTTTACTGGTACACTAGCTTGTTCTGTACGGCTTCCCAAGTCTTTGATTTTCTTTCCCTTTTTTGCGAGGAAGGAAGGAGGAAAAAATTGAGAGTTCCTCGGACTCGAACCCAAGACCTCTCGGTTGAAAACCAAGGGTGCTAGTCACTTATGTGGCGAATGTTCCCTGTGAGGAGGACGGCAGACGAACGCATTTTCCTCGCAGTTTTGTTCCTATATATAAAAAATTATGCTACTTGGTGTCCGCTTAGTCAAAATACGATTGTGCCAACCTTGACCGTTGGATTGACGTTCAACGTCTGTCGCGTTTCTTCAGTCTCTTCTACCTCGAGCCTCCAAAGCCAAACCAGCATCGGCGGGACCGCCTGCTCCCGCCTCCCACGACTGGTTGTGATCTCCCCAGCTCTTGTTCGTTCCCGTCCAAGGCCTCACCATCGTCCTCCGCCTTGGTTCGCTCGCCGCGGCGCCGCCCTCCGGTGTTGTCAACATGGTCAACAACCGAGAGGAATAAGGAGATGACTGTACATGGTGAGGATGATAGTAGGGACCCAGCAGTGCATGCAGTAATTTTGTTTTTTCGGGATGGAGAAGGGTATCAACTGGGTTGTGTGGGACCCATGGCCCGTCTAGCCCAGGATTTTATTTCATATGTTTAGCACATGACCAACCTAGTTTGCTTTTTTCCTTTCTGAAAAATGGCTAGCCAACTATTTTGTTTTTTGCACAATAACCAACATAGGCCTACTTGCTTTTCTACGCCCTGCTGGGCCAGAAATCTTTCAAGACGAGGAGGGATGCATTTTGCCCAGAAAATGGGCTATAAGTAATAAGAAATGGGCTATAAGTAATAAGAAATGGCCTATAAGTAATAATAAATGGGCTGTAAAATGAAAAAAATATAGCAAACAGGCAATTAGTTCCCAAATATTATTTTCTTTTAGATTTTGATATTTTAAATTTCATTGTTTTTGTGCGAGTAAAATTTCATTGAATTTAAATTAAGGTATATTTAGATTTAAAATTAATTTGAATCTGGCTAGAAATTTCGGGCTGTATGCTGTTTGGGACAGATTTGTAGGCTGACTTGTGGGTCTACTAGGTTGACGTGTACTTTGGCTTTGTCAACTTAGTCCACAAATGATTCTAGCAGCAGTGACCGTTGGATGTTAATCCAACGTCCGTGCTGCTTCTTCCATATCTGATCTTCTTGCTCCAGCCGCCCAAACCAGCTCCGGTGGGACTGCCTGCTCCCGCCTCCCGTGGCCGGCTGTGCTGCCGCACAGGCCGCACCGCCCCACTCTACTTCATTGCTGGCTAGGCCATTCCTCTACTCACCCACACCTCCTGTTATTTTCCGGTGACGGCAGCCGGACCAGTAAACCCTCATACTCCCCACCGCGTGGGCAACCATTGCCGAGAGTTCCCCGGCTCCATGTCGGTCCCTTCTTAGGCCCCGTCGTCGTCCACCGCCATGGTGCTCTCAGCGTGGTCTGGTCAACGTGGTCAACTAACGACATCCATCGGTCGTGGACTGTACGCGCAAAATAATGATTCCTCCACCTAACAGCTGGGACCCACCGGAAGTGCCTCTGTATTTTGTGAAAAAACGTTCCCCCCGCTGACATGTCGGACCCACCAGCTATATCTTCGCACGCAAGGAAGTGCCTCCTTATTACGCACAAAAAATGAATACCCACCCTGCTAGCTGGAACCCACCATAGTGGGAGGATGACTTGTGGGCCAACTAAGTTGACGGGGACGGTGGGCTTTGTCAACTTAGTCAATATGAATGGTTCTAGCTCCAGTGACCGTATGCTGTCCATCCAACAGTCGTAGTGCTTCTTCAACCTCTGGTCTTCTTGCTCCAGCCGCCCAAAGCAGCGCTGGTCATGCCGCATGCTCCTGCCTCCCATGGCCGGTTGTGCTGTCGCGGAGGCCTCACCGTCCCCTACTATTCCCACCGCTGGCCAGGCCCTGCGGCGACGACAGCCTCACACCGCAGCTGAACCAGTGAACCCTTGTACTCCTCTCCGCGCGGGCTTCCACTGCCGCGTCTTTCCCGGCTCCGTGCCGTCCCCTTCCTAGGCCTCGCCGTCGTCCACCGCTGTGGTGCTCTCAGCGCGGCCTGGTCAACGTGGTCAAGGAACGACTTCCATCGGACGTGGACTGTACGTGGAGAGGCTGACAGCTGGGTCCACGGCCGCAGCAAGGAAGTGCCTCCTTATTACACGGAAAATAATGATTCTCCACCTGACAGATGGGACCCACCGGACGGGCCACTGTATTTCACGGAAAAAACGTTTCCCCCTAACTGCTGGGACCCACCATCTTCATCTTCGCACGCAAGGAAGTGCGTCCGGGCAAAAAAAAACGATTCGCCCCCCTGACTGCTGGGACCCACCAGCTACACTATCACATGCAAGGAAGTGTGTTCGGGCAAAAAAACAAAACAATTCGCCCCCCTGACTGCTGGGACCCACCAGCTACATCTTCACAGGTAAGCAAGTGCCTGACAGTCGGGACCCACCTGGTCGAAGCGTACGTAGCGTTGTCATCCTGGTCGCGAACGTGTACATACATACTGATCGATGTAGAGGCGCGCACGTGTCGTAGTAGAGGAGCGCACGTGTCGTAATAGAGGCGCGCACGTAGCATGTACACATACGTATAGCGGCCAGGGTGCAAGAAAGAAAATACGGCCACGTATGT
Source organism: Triticum aestivum (assembly GCF_018294505.1). Lineage (NCBI taxonomy): Eukaryota > Viridiplantae > Streptophyta > Magnoliopsida > Poales > Poaceae > Triticum > Triticum aestivum. The sequence continues at coordinate 225,960,133 of NC_057804.1, read as the reverse complement.
GTACATACGGGCGGGGTCTCGAACGCCTACTCGCGCATACGTACGGCCAGGGCTCGTGTACATGGCTGGGTCGGAACGGAGAAACAGCGTCGTCGTCGTGTTCATGGGGAGGCAATGGGATGCGTCGTGTTCATGGGGAGGCAACGGAATGCGTCGTGTTCATCGGGAGGCAACGGAACGCGTGGGAGCCAACCGGCTGGGTCGGAATGGAATGCGTGGTCGTGTTCATCGGGAGGGCTTGGACGGAATAGGCGATGGAAACTAGGCCTAGCATACCGCACGACGGAGGAAACGGACCTCCTATGTTTGGAACGGGGTCCTGTTGATCGGGAGGGTGTGGCGTACCGCAAAACGGAGGAAACGGACCTCCTACGATCAAAACGGGGGGTCCTGTTGATCGGGAGGGGTGTGGCATACTACAAAACGGACGAAACAGACCTCCTACGGTCGAAACGGCGGTCCTGTTGATCGGGAGGGGTGTGGCGTACCGCAAAACAGACGAAACGGACTTGTGTTGGAGCGCTACGGTCGAAACGGGGGTCTTGTTCATCGGGAGGGGTGTGGCGTACCGCAAAACGGGACTCCACGGGATACTGTTCATCTCCACCGTCGACCTCCTCCAACCTCCACGGGCTCCTGTTCATCCAGCCTCCACCGCGTGCTACTCCACTGGCTACTGTTCAACCACCCCTCCACGGGCACCCCTCCACCGACTAGTGTTAATCCAGCCCTCCATACCACGGGGTCCTGTTCAACCACCCCTCCACGGCCACCCCTCCACCGTCTACTGTTCATCCTGCCCTCCACACCACTGGGTCATGTTCATCCAGAGGCAACGCCACCGCTCACTGTTCATCCAACCCCCCCTGCAACACTCACTGTTCATCCCAGAGACAGCATCGATTGGCTTCAGTTAGCAGCAGTAGCGAAGGAATCTCTTGATCGAGTTCAGTTAACAGCCATCGATCGATCGCTCGCGTTCAGTAACGCGTAGCCTGCAGTGCAATCGCTCGGGTTCAGTTAGAGCCCAACACCTCGCTCGGGTTCATTTAGAGCCAACGCCTCGCATGAGAGAAACACGCATCGCTCGGCCCCCGACCTCCCACCGTAACTGGGAACTCCCCGAAATTTTCCTCCCCCTAGCTTGTACCACAGTTTTTTCCGTCATGGACGGCCCAAAGAATGTCATGCAGTTGCATCTCCAGCCCGCCCAGGATGAAAATCCCATTTTTTGTCATGATTTTTTGTCATAGAAGTAGGAGCCCACCACATCTATGATGATACCAGGTTTTGTCACAATTATCGGCATAGAAGTGTCATATGTATGACAGGAAAAAAATTCGTTCGGCCCAAAATGTCACGGATGTGTCTTTTTTGTAGTGGCCCGAGCCGCCCGCAGACCGACCGGTGACCCACAAATTACGCCATCCAACCATAGCCGCACACATTATGACAGCAACTCAACCAACCGGACGAAATTCACGCAAACACGTAGACAAACTGATATTTCATATAAACAACGATGGAAATCATATATAATACCGGATTTTCATACAAACATTATGGATTTCATTACATTCAAATGAACTACGCGGTGCTAGTTCTGGACAGCACAGGTATATAATACCTGGCCTAAATGGTCGCCCGCCGATCGATTTGTGTTCCTCATGTCCGGCAGCACAATCACTGGACTCTCTGGAGCCCCGGAGGTATATGCTTCAGCGCAAAGGACGGCTCGCTTCCCCACTGCCCAACTAATATCATTGGTTGGTGTCGAAGATGATGGTGGCCGACACCGGTTCGAGTTCATCACCAGCCACTACTTCGCCATGGCCGGCACCGGCTCGAGTTCATCCTAACATTCCCCTCTTCCATGGAGCCCATGTAGGGTCGACGAAGGTCCTCGCAACAAAAAGATCCGGCAAGACACCTGTTGTGTACACCGGCGTCGCTTCCGCGGTGGCCTTCATGGGACCCAAGCAGCGGCGGCCTCCCGTGTTCTACTTCTCCTCGATGATGGCGGTGGATGCGGAGGCGCTGGCCACCGACTCGTCGCTCTCCGCACACCCGACTTCTGTCGCTGCTTGCATGGCACGGCCGCCGGCATGGGAGTCTCGGTCACAGAAATGGGAGACGTGGTACGAGGCGGCAGCGTGGATAGTAGCAACGACGCCCGTGTGCTGCTCCTCGTCGAGCTGGCCTGGAGCGGCGAGTTGCTGAACCGCGCGCCAGCTTGGGGCGGAAACTGGCTTCGTCAGGCAAGGGGAGGGAGGTGGATCAGCAAGATGCATAGCTCGTATCCGGCGTGCTACCCAGCCGGCTTGGATGCGGAATAACTACTCTTCGTAAGCCATTGTAAGAGTGGACAAAATGGTGGAGGAGATAGGGGAGCGGCGGAGGTGTGCGATTCTTGGCCGGCATTTGGCCTCGTTTAAATAGGAGATTAAATAGATGGCGGATGGGAGGAGCTCGGCCGGCGTTGCGTTTAACACCGGCCCGATCGTGAACGGACGTGTGTCCAGAGTGGGTTTCTCGGCTTCCACACGGGCGGGTTTCATGGAGGCATTTGAATGCGGCACGGAGGCGTGTTCAGCCGGGCGTGTCGTGAGTGGTGCGCTCGACTCTGACCTAGGACACCGCGCCATTCTTCCAATGACGTCTGGGCTCTTTGGGTGCATGGCCCACATGTCAGTGACCCAACGCAGGCAGCGCACAGCAGAGGAACCTTTGGTGGGCCAGGGCGGTCAGAAGCGGGCATTTCATAAACCGATGATTGTTCATTGATTGTGACGTCATCTTTTTCATGTACATAAGCCTACTATGTTGATAGCCCGTTCGATACGTTGCGATTCATAAAGACCACTGCAAACATCAATGTTCTGCTTATCACAGATAAGATTGATTAATACCCGTAACAATCCATGTCCTTAACAAAGGGTGCATGCATGTATAGGTTGAGCGTGTGTCTTGCGTCGTATGTTCTGTGCATGCAGGCGTGCGAGTGTTGCGTGCATGCAAGGGTACGTTTCAGTATTGCATGCATGGGTGCGTACGTGCGTGTGTTCGTCTGTGCATGTGTACGTATCAGTGTTGCATGCCAGCATGCATGCGTGTGTATGTTATGTGTATGTGTCAGTGTTGCACGCCTACATGCGTGTGTGTCTTGCGTGCGTGCATGTGTACGTGAGGGGTGAGGCTACACGTCAGTCGACTGACTTTTTCATCTCTGGTCATTAGATTTTCCAGCCGTTGGATACGGAATCAAGGGCCTCCAGTTTATCATCAAACTCTAGCCCCCCTGAGCCGCCAGCCACCACCGGCAGAACTGCCAGGCTCCGCTACCCGCGGCCGGCCTACCCTCCCCGAAACCACTCCCCACCGCCGGTCCGCTGCCGCACCG